>NC_056729.1:761053337-761160837 GCF_019279795.1 Protopterus annectens | reverse complement strand
CTTCTGTTTAAATTTCTAAATAGGTATATACCTTATAGAATTGTACAACAGGCACCTGAGTAGCAAAATCACAGCCTGACAGAATCAAAAACTTGGTTTTAATTTCAAGTGCTTGCCATGTTTCATATGAAGTTTACATGTTCTCCCTTTGTATATTTTTTCTGGGTAATCCAATCCCCTAGTACCCTCCTCAGAAAAAATCATGCTGGTTGATTCACTATAATAAAATTGCCTATATTTGTGTTATATTCACACTTGCTCCTATAGCTCAGGTGATGATTGGAAAAGGTCTGAGAAGAACCAGTTCACTTATATAGTAGAAAAATTAAAAATATTATGGATATGCATCTGGCTTTGTGAAGTACATAGGAAAGCATTGACTACAACCCTGATTACGTAAGTTTGAATAGTGATTTGAGCACTTGAATACCTGGACAATGGAGGCAGAGCGAGAGAAGTCAATACCAGCTCACCTGGAGGGAAATAGAGAGAGAGAGAGAGAGTTGGCTTCCAGTTTGCTATTCACCACCATACAAGTGATGGTTTGTGTAGAATGAAACTGGTAAGGACTGGTGATGTGAAATTGGTAATCCCAATATGGTGACAGTAGCCTTCATCAGTGTGTGAGTAGAGGCATACAAATGTATGAGGAGTGGACAGAATTCCCTTAGGTAATGGCAGTCATTTCAGCCAATGTATTTGGAGATTAAGACCTAATAGGAATGTCCGCATTGCTGGAGGATGTGTTGAAGGAACAAATGGGCTCAGTACCAATAAAGGTAGGCTTAAGGGTCAGCAGGCATGGAGGCAGAAAAAAAATTAAGGATGTATTATGATCTAAATGCTTTATGCAGGCACCAAAGTGTTATTTTAAAAGTATTTCTTACTTACTGTTGTATTTTTTCCATTTATCATAGCTTGTGTTAAATGAAGGAATGATCATTGACTCATATAGTATTAATATTTACCTATGCTTAAATTTAAACTGCACATACGTAACTAAGATGGGAATTTAAATGAGAATACATGCATTTCCTGTCATTTAATATAGGCTAGCTTTAGTTCAAAAATATGTAAATAGTTCCTTTAATTAGTTCACAATATTAGGATACTTACCTTTGTCTGTAAATAAATGAAAAACTGCTATGTGGATACTTGGACTATACTTCAAAAACGCATGGTCTTTAAACCCAGCTGATGCCCATAGGGGTTAAGGTGCCTGCAAAATTTTCCAAATTTTCCAACTAAGATCCATACCAAAGGTAAAAAGGACACACATGAAAGCTATTCAGTAGAAGCTGCAAGAAAAACTCAGCCAAGCTAGAAATTTCACTGTGTGATACCTTAAACTTCTTGTAATGGAGGCCCATGGGATATATGCAAATGACCCCTTAAGGACAGCAAGTGTTTCAGCTATACGGTTTCTTGTATTTTGTAGTTTTCTTTGGGTGTACGTTTAACTGAGTTGTGTATAAGACAAATGCATCTAATGTTTATGCAATGCATGGAGTGAGGTGATTATGCTCCAATATTCTAAAAATGACAAGTTAGTTAAGTGTCGTAGTGGTGCAAGATCTGACTTTAACAATTGTTAAACACCCTGCTTAAGTTGTGAAGGTCAGGTCTAGCACTCAGCAGTAAAATCTGCCAGTACTAACCAGGAAAAGACAGTGGCAGAAATAAGAGATTTGCTTCTGCCTATTGTCCATACTGACAACGTCCTTGCCTTCCTGTTAAAAAGAAAGTTACTACAATAACACAATGCACCCACGGTAGTGGTGCTGCAGTAGCGTTGTCACCTCACAGCAAGACGTTGTCCCGTTTGATTCTCAGCTAGAGTGTCTTCTGTGTGGAGGCATGCGTGAATGGGCATGCCTTCATTGAAGGTTGTGCGTCAGGGCTGGTAACTCGGCATGTAAAAATCCACTACCAAACATTAGCGGATCGGAGTTCCGCTGTGGTGACCCCTAACCGGGATAAGCCGAAAGACACAACAACTACAATAACATAATGCGTGTTTGCTTGCCTTTTCTAAAGGGTACAAAACCTGGAACATAACTATATGTCACTATTTTAGTAATTCAATGGTCAGTAACTTGTCCAAAAAACATGGACTTTATGAAGAACAGATCAAATACATGAGGCAATATTCTGGACAGTCAAAATCTGGACATTTGAGTGACATGGCAAGATGAGTGTAAACAAAAGGTACTGTGTTACACTGTCTTTCTGACAGCATTCATTAAGTATTTTACGGCTTTGCTCTTGAGGTGAATTTCTTGGCATCCATGTCTCAGAGATATAATAACTCACTTAGGATTGGTGACCGGATCATAATTCTCTATCTTTGATTCCCAAATTTTGTTATTAGCTACTTACTTAATAAAAGTGATTGAATAGCAATTAAATAGCTTGGAGGAAGCAGGGAGGATTCTCTTCTGAGTTAACTGAACTGTATATCTCTGTTCTTGCTGTTTTTTTTGGCTGGGGAATTACCTTATTTTTCTTATAATCTTTTGACTGTCATGGATGGATAAGGTTATATTTATGTAATCTTTGTGAGGAAAAATGTTTTATTATTTGATAAATGAGTTGCTGCTGATACTAGTGTTTATATAGTGTTGCTAGCATTTATTTTGAAGTATATGTATGACAGAGGATACATTTTTTGATTCTTTGCTGACAAAGGTGCTATCAAAGTGTAATAAAATGCTTACCAGTACTGTGATTAGTTATTTTCTGACCCAAGACTTAAACTATTTTATGTCCTGATTTGCTGTGCTGTATTGACAACTTCAAAAGTTTTAAATTATTTTATATAAATATACACTTGACTTATTTTCTGACCCAAGACGTAAGCTAACCTAACTGTTGTAGTTATTATACATGCAATTCAGTTTTATATATGGCTAGCATTTCAGTTATTACTTATACTCTGTGCAGTATGCAATTTGTTCCCAAAATGATCTTCTTTTCCTAAAACTGAAATATTTCATGAGGCAAACATGCTTTACTTAAAACTGACAAATAGAAATAAAAATGTGATAAAGTTCATTGTTGTGGCTGGAACTTTTACTAATAGTGCAAATATTATAATTATTGTTAATAAAGACCATCTTGGGGATTCTTTAACAA
Source organism: Protopterus annectens (assembly GCF_019279795.1). NCBI lineage: Eukaryota > Metazoa > Chordata > Ceratodontiformes > Protopteridae > Protopterus > Protopterus annectens. Next base: position 761,157,702 of record NC_056729.1, on the reverse strand, counting down.
GTGTGCACATGTCACACACTAAGCCTACATATTCATTCATCTTAGAGCAGTGAGCAGCAGTGCTCATCGAATATGAAAGCCACTAAGCATCCTATATGTCGAGCAACACCTGTTTGTGGCTAGAACACCTGTTAGTCACCATGTTAGGGTGCAGATAGGCTTACACATTCAGTATAAATAGGGTATAAATAAGTTTAACCTCAGTCAATGAGTACATGTGCACAGTGCAATATAAGGCAAGGGCAAATTGAATTACATAATTCAGAGGCAGGGTGCACTTAATGAGGAACACATAGTGATATATAAATAGTTTACATCATAAAAATATAATGCTGACAAAAGGAGAAGAGAGACCCACACAGCAACAGTTTAACAAAAATAGTAAATTAATACATTTAAAATGAAGTTAAAGCGGAGAGGTGAGCCAACAGTTAACAAGGAAAGCAGATTCATTAAGGGATATTGCATGTACTGCTTCAGAAAGTGCACATCAGATGTGCACGCAGAAATTTATAATTTATACCCAAATGTATACTGTTGCCACCACCACCTACCTATCATTTAAAAAATGTACTCAACTCTAAACTGTTGCATTACATATACACTTCAAAAAGGGACTTTTATTTTCAGTTATTGCCATGTATAACTGTAAAAAGGCTGTTTTGAAGGTAAATTAGTATTAGGAAAACATGTTTTGCACAGGAATGTCCATTATACAATAGCTCAGACAATTATAAAAATATATACTGTTTCCACTATGCAATTTCTGAAACATGCTCAGAAAAAAATTACATGGTGGAGTACATTGAGTATACCTACCTACATTCTTGGTGTAGATGTATGGAACTACACTGCCATTGTGATGTATACAGTGAAAGTAATTAAAGGAAATATACATACACGACTGATATTAGAACATAAATGCAGGTTAAATAATTGTAACCCTTTCATAGGTTCACAGGTTCATAGGTAAATAGTAGGCTATTGGCCCTAGGGCCTATATAAGCCTAGTCAAAAGAGGTTCCCTGGCTTTCGCCACCCAAGAAAATTATTTTCCTGTGCCCCTGTCGAGCAGAGCTACAGAAGTGATCCCTGGGGTGAATATCCTGTTTCCCATCCAATTGTCAAGATTTCTCTTAAAGAGGGCTAATGAGGAGCTTTGCTTGACATGAATGGGTAGTCTGTTCCAGAGCATGGGAAGTCTCTGGGACAGGAATCTATCCCTCCAGCATGTTCTGTTTATTGTCGTGATAAGGTTTAGGTCCCTGGAGCATGTAGCCCAGAGGGATTGGGATTTCTTTAAGTGTAGCATGTCCATCAGATCAGGGTTAGACATGGCTTTGTATGTTAGGCAGAAGTTGCCTCTGAGTAGGCGATATGTGATGGAGTAGAGCTGGAGTTTTTTGAGACGGTCTGCGTATGGCATCTGTTTGAAGCTGGTAATCCTCTTAATGAGGTATTTCTGTAGCCTTTCTAGTTGCTGTAGATGTCTCTCGAGTTACATGCCAAATGGGGCGTTGTACTCTATAATGGGTCTGATGAGGGATGAATAGAGAGGAATGATGACCTCTCTTTTTCTGGAGGAGAACCCCTTTGTGATGAGGTGTGCCACTACAGTCCACCTGTGTCCCAAAGTTTCTTACCACACTTTCAGTGTTTAGTAGGCTACTGCCTTTGTGGTAGTTCATGAGTATGGTGTTTTTCCCAAAGGGGATGACAACGCACTTCTTGGCATTGAGCTTTAGGCCATGATTTTGACCCCAAGCATCAGTCTCAGTGAGACCTCTTTGTAGAATGTCCACATCTTTAGGTGAATCTATTATGGCTCCTAGTTTGCAGTCATCTGCAATCTTTGTTATCCACAGACCAGCTGTATTAGCCTGGACTTCTGAGAAGTAGATACCGAACAGGAGAGGACTCAGGACTGAACACTATGGTACTCCGCTTGTCACTGGTCTAAAGTCAGATTTGCAGTCAGCTACTTTTACTGTGTGGGTTCTGTCAGTGAGCCAGTTGGCCACCTATCTTGTGACATAGGGATTTATGCCCAGTCCAGTGAGTTTATCTATAATACTAGAGTGGGGGATGGTGTCAAAAGCCTTGGTGAGGTCAAGATAGGCTGCGTGCACCACCTTACCCTCGTCTACGGCTCTGGTAACTGCTTCAAAAAAGTCAATCAGGTTTAGGAGGCATGATCTCACTTTTACAAATCCAAACTGACTGGGGTCCAGAGTTTAGAGGATACCTATGTCTTTGTTTATAAGCTCCAGGATGATGCATTCCATGGCCTTGCAGACCAGGCTCATCAGGCTAACGGGGCGGTAGTTCCTGGGGTCATTGGTGGCACCCCCTTTGTGGAGTGGGATAACAGTCGCTCTGCGCCATTCCATAGGCACAAATCCTGAAGTGAGGCTATGGTTGAACATGGTACTTAGGTGGGGTGCTAATTCTTTCTGTAGTTGATGCAGAACGCAGCCTGGGATGTTGTCTGGTCCCATGGATGCTGTGTTCTTGACTTTGGAAAGTGTGGTCTTTACTTGTGTGTCCATGATTACAGGGACTTTGCAATCTTCTGATATGCATATGGGCCCTTTGTGGAGTGAGGGGGGGTAAAGTTTGCACTTAACCTATCTGCGAGGATCTTGGCAATATCAGTTGGTTCAGTAAATCTAGTGCCATTTTGCTGAGTGTTGTCATTGAGATTCTTGACATAGCTGTCGAATGTTTTGTGGTTGCCTTTAGAATCCATGTTGATTTTATTTTCATAACTAGCTTTGGAGGATTTTATGAGGGATCTCAGCTTCTTATTGAGGCTAACCAGGGAGTTCCTGCAATCATGGGATTTTACTCTTTTTTTGCAACAGTTTCTTCCTTCTGTTGTAGAGTTTGTTTATGGCAGGGGACCACCAGATTGGCTTCCTTTTTTTGGAGGATAGCGTCTTGGTTCTTTTGAGGATGGCATGGTCCATGCACTCGTGTATGTGCTTATACAGTGCATTTGTATATGATTCAGCAGTCGTGCCTCTATTTTCTGTCTGTATGGGTGCCTTATATGTATGTATGAAGGAAGCAGTAATGAAGCTGTACTTGTGATTTATGCACCAGCAAAAATGGGGAAATACTGAGAAGAATCATTCACAACTGTGAAGTCATTACAATAATAGTATTAATTCAGGAAGCAATCATTTGTGGTAGCAACCTGCATGTTGTGAATGGCAGAAAGTGTGAATATTTATTTATTGATATGTTAACTACTTTATACACTGTATTTTTTTTAATCTAATTTGCTGACCTTGGAGCTTTTCGCCCCGGGCCTCAGCTGAAAATGGACATGTATCCAGTCGGACGATCCCGGTCAACAAATTCAAAATAAATAAATAAATAAATAAAATATTCATACATGATGTTTATGTATATACTGCAATCCAGAAGGATATGGCATATATAGATACCTGTCACTTTGACCCGCATATCAACAGCATAGTGTACTGCAGTTCATACTTACAGTTGTATAACTATTACAGTTGTGAGATGTACATAGTTTCAAAATGTGGGGCATAGTCAAGTTGACATATACTAATGTGCACATAAATCAGTGCAAAACTTATGAGTAGTCAGTCTCTTGACAACAGGGTGTGTATGAATGTCAGTATATCCCTATGCATAGGGTACATGTAAATATGATAGAAATACCACAAATGGATAAGTAGCCCAAACAAGACTTAATCCAAACAAAATTACATGCCATCATTTTTGTATAATGATGTCAGATACAGGGGAAATATATCACCTGTTCTGTTATAATTATTTGTGTACAATGCAATTATATGAGTTTAATCATATTACTTGTGTCCTTATTGCTGTAACTGCCACACTATATATGTTGAAATACAAAAGTCTAAAGTACATCTGTGAATGCGGTATAGCATTATGTTGTGCATCGCATTTAGCCCTTGAGTGAGCCTTATTAAACACATTAGTAATACCTCTATGATGATATGCTAACATAAATCACAACCAGATGACATATTAACGTATATTGGTAAGTGAACATTTCACATACATCAAATTGGCCTGTAACAAATGTTATCATCCTCCATGAACAGGTCAATAACCGTATTGCATGGACGCTGGCGAGTCCAATCTTCCAGAGGCTAATTACATTACTTTTTGACAAGGAAGAACACTTGACAAGATTACTTAATGGGCTTTGTGCTTTATGCAATGACAACAGCAATAGCAACTACTTACTACAAAACAAAAAGAAAGTATCATAACACAGGTCCTTTTACACTTGTGACAAATTAACAACAAGGCACACAACAAGAACTGATGAATAAGCCATTGTTGCCTTTAGAGTCTATGACAAAGGGAGATACTGCCAGCCTAGCTAGCTGGAATTTTGTAAATAATTATATCTCAGTTGTGAATGTCAACATGATTTGTATAGGATGTGTGTGTTGCAACTGTATTGAAGCTGTGTGTTATGTGTATATCAAACTTGTTTGTACAGACGTGTGTTGAAAATGGTATTTGCAGTGGGTCCACAGTGTGCCCTACTGGAAGAGAAGAGAAATGTGTATATACTATTGTAACTGTTTAAATGTATATATTTTAACAGTGGAAACTAGAATATGGGAGGTCAACCTCAGAAAAACAGCTGAAATTAAATTACTTCATGGCAGTAAGAGACAGAATGTCTATACTAGGGAGCTCTCTGTATTGTCTTTAAGATGAAAAAAATACTAGTTTTGAATGTGAATGAATGCAATTGCTTTATGACCTCCAACGTCTGCCAAAGATATGAGGTCTATGTATTTTCACAGGTAGATGCTAGATACAGCTAGCAGTGGGTGTTTCACATGGGACAGAGTTAGATGACAAGAAATGATGCCATTCTGCAAGCTATCCCAGCAGTAATATTTCAGATATTAATTTGAGAGGTCTCTTAGAGAGAGACATAGCATTCTGTCTTTCACCTGACAACAACTAGAGAAACCATTCACCACATCTGCCTTGCTCTATCTGTAAGTATGTTTCCAAGGTACAGTATAATTTTCTTGTATATTGTCAGGAATATAGCAAAGCTTAGTTTAGATATTTTTATTTATTTATTTCAGACTGTCCTGCAATGTTGTTTTAAATATTTCCTGTGATTCTGGACTCTGATGTCACTGTGATTATATACAGAGTATTTTTGTTCTTTTATTATTTATTATTAAATATATTTAAACCTTTCATCATGGCTGACCTGTCTACAGATATTTAAGATTTGAGAATACTTTCATATTTATGTGGTGACATTGTGGGCCACTCCTAATAGCCTTGCTCTTGGTCAAACTACCATTTGTATTAATATTAATATTACAAAGTAAGCTTGGACACACCTTGTTAAAGTCCTTAAAATAGCTGATAAGGAGTTGACTGGTGGCAGTGATAACTACCTTATAGTCTGGGCAAAAGGGGCATAGCTGGTAAACCTGTGCCAGCTTTTCTGAGGAGTGTGTTTGTGTGTGTGTGTGCATGAGTAAATCAAACCTCAAAGAGTTTGTGTGTCAGCTACTTGGACAGGAACAAGAAGCATTGGTTTGTCAGAGAAGGTGCTGGAGGTCTTGGCTTGGCCACTCAGCTGAGATCTCAACTCTATAGCTGTGCCAGTGGGGAGTCTTATTGGAGATCTGGAGAAAGAGGAAGAAACCAGCCCCAGACTGACTGTGGTCTCTGTGCTCTCTTAAGGGAAATTCCACTTGATGCAGAAGGCTGCATCTCAAAATACTGTCATGTATTTGCCATCTTCCCAGTGAATATCCCCCACTGGTGCCAGTGGTGAAGATTGAGGCTTCTTGATTACTAGTTCACTGGTGGGGTGTCACAGAGCCCTATATTGTAAATAAAATAATAAAAGGTATACATAAATGTTTCATTTGAGCCGTGGAATACAGATCGGTATTTCTGGGAAATAAATAATACTGCAAAGAATTGTCAACAGTTGCATCTTGTCAGACTTGAATATGTGCCAGGGGTGGGATGTCAGAGAGGGAGAGGTCTATCAACCATTGGCACCCCAGACAGAAGCGTGTCTGTTGTGTCATGAAGAACACACTTGAAAGAAATTCATCAGTAACCTTTTGGAATAGTTTTGACTCCCTCTAACATGTCATCTGCGACCTATAAAATGTGGTCTTGTTACTATGTCATATCACTATTCTTTGGTTAAGCCACTCTTCTCTGACACAGTTGTCTGACAGACATATCTTATCAAATTCAAACCCCTGCCTATGATACTCCACACTCTACACAGCTAGGTATGAACTGCGTTTGCCACAGGAGGTAGAAATATAAAGGTATCAGAAATTACATACTTTAAGGTGTGAACTAACAAAGGCTTTTGGTGGTCATCTATCCTCTAAAAAAATATTCTGAGGGATCTAAAGGATTTAGACATGCTACTGTTTACACAAGTGTGAATTAGTCATAACACACTGTTTGTTGGGTAGGCCACTCTTGTCCACCAACAATGCTTTGCATATGTGCATTCCCAAATTTGAACCAATGACTATCTGTCTACACATGTTATACAAGTCAGTATTAACTGTATGCACCACAAGAAAACTGTCAGCATTAGGATCACAGAACACCTACATGAATGGCATGAAATCATCACTGTGTTGAAAGGCCTATGTTAAACCTATAAGTAAGGTTCAAACACCTGCCAATCTAAGTACACACACTACAGGATATTATACTGATTGTACACCCCACAGGAGAAGTCATACTACAACTGTGAGGCAGAGCATATCTGAAGTCATGACATCATGATAGCAATGCAACGCATATGTGTGCCTTAAAATTGATTGAAAGAGTGGTGTGATTTGTCTATTTGTGTCAATATCTTGTGTGAGGATAGGTGTACACAGCCACATGTTCTGGATAATACAGTCATCTCTGTGACAGTGGAAGCACGTGCATGCACACATACACACACACACACACACACACACACACACACACACACACACACACACACACACACACACACACACACACATCAGTGTGTTGCAAAGCAGATAGTGGGCATCACATATTTGGGTGAAAAGAAATGTGTCTTGACAAGCAGAAAAAAAGCAATATCTTGATCACAAATAATTGCAAACTGCTCAAATAACTTATATAACCTTTCATTCCTAGACATTGTGGTACTGAGTGAGTGAGATGTAACTGTTTCACATTATGGTGCATTGACCATGTCAATGATGGCTGATAATCACAGTTGTGAAACAGTGGAGTGACAACTAAACATTCCTGACCATTTACATCAGGATGTTTGTGTGCAAATCATTTTATTTATTGTGTCATTGTCAAGATTTCCTAATGCATGTACAATGTGTAATGTAAATAAAAAAATATACAGGTCAAACATATAAAAATTCACTACATAACAACACTATTTTGCAAAGTACAACTATAGCTTATAAAAAGGAGTGCTTTGACAGCATCACAGTGAATGAACAGACAAAGCAATTGATGTGGAAATAGTAGGAAAAATGTGTTGCAGCAACCTCCAAAGTAGATAAAAAGTTGATTTATTACAATAATCTAAACCAGTAGTCAAGCTCACTTTCGTCTTGTAACCCAATACTTCTTCAGAACAAATTAAAATACATCAATACCATACTTAAATAGTTCCTGGTGAACAAAACTATGATTCACAGAAGTACAAGGCATTAAAGCTTTAGAAGACATTTTTATCAAAAAATATTTTTAAATAAGACATTTAATATATAAAATGTGAATCATAGTTTTGTAATATTACATTATTGCACATTTAAATATTTGAAAGTGTTCTTATATATTTTTATGTCATTAATAAGATGGCTCTGAATTAATTTAAAAGCATTTTTAACTTTTTCCCTTACAAGGGCTTCCTTACATTTTGGCTCTTAATTGACAATCAACTTTAATTGTTCACCAGGGACTATCAAAGTATGGTATTGATGTACTTTAGTTTGTTCTGAAGAAGTCTTGGGTTACAAGACAAAAGTGCGCTTGACTACTGGTTTGGATTATTGCAATTAATCAACTTTTTATCTACTTTGGAGGTTGCTGCAACACTTTTTTCCCACTATTTCCACAGGAATTGCTTTGTCGTTTCATTGGTTGAAGTTTGGCAAGTTCCTACCTGTTTTTTGAACATCACAGTGAACTTATCAACAATCCATTGCTTCCTAAAGTGAACCACTAACAAGCTATGAATGAGGCATATATATATATATATATATATATATATATATATATATAGATATATATATATATATATATATATAAATATTTTTTTTATGTGTGTTACAGGTGGCTACTTACATTCTTTCTTACTTCCTTTCTTTTTTTTGTACAGTGAGGAATGTAGGGGAAGGGGTTAGGAATATGAGGGGTAGGTAGGTAGGGTAGGTTAGGTAGCAGACACAGACATACAGGACATACAAGACAGATAGGGATGGTTATAGGCACAAAAGCTTTGAGGACACCATGATTGGGGATAGATAGGGGACACCAAAGATTAATCTGTGTCCAGCATGAGCACAGTGAGGATGAAGTATTCATCCTCAGAATTGTCATCAATGTCTCCTTTCACATATTCCAGGGTCAGTGCTGGAGAGGACATCAAATTAACTATTTGATGTGGGTCATTCTCTAGTAAGGCAATTCAGACTATGACACCCATCTGCAAAATGTCCTTCATCAACCCTGTCAGCTCTTGATTGGTGACAAAATCAACACAGTATTGCTCTTGGTGGGTACCACTGCAGCAGCCCAAGGTCAGAGCTACCTGACACAGTTGGATCAGGTAGTGTAGGATTTGAGGAGACAAGACTGATGGGTTGAGACACACGTGTGCTGCCAGTGGTGGTGCCACTGCAGCCACAGGGGAGGTATGGTGGGCTAGCTCTCCATGCTGATTGTAATTTGTGTTGCAGTCACAATGTTTCCAAAAAAAATAAATAAATAACAATAAAAAATGGGAGGGAGAGAGAGGAATATAGGTTGGGAGGAGAGAAAACATATACAATAACATCAATTCCACATCATTTTATCATTTCAAAATAAAAACAAATTTACACACACATACAGTAAACTTTGAGACATCCTGAAATGATTATGAAGTCATAAATGTGTATAACAGCAATCTCAGTACTATTATACACATTAGGCAAATAGTTAGGTGAATATGGCTTATATAATATATGCATTATAGGTTCATAGATCAGTATTAAGCTAGCTGCCCTTGCAAGCCATTTTAAGCTTAGCCAATTATCCCTTGGGAGACTCAAACCCTGCACCTTGTGTTTGTAACACGCCAGTTAAATACATCATTTTACAAAGATGTACAGTTTAATGTTCTTTAATGATTGTAGATAATAGATTTAATGCATTGTTCTGTAATAAAAGTTAAATGCTGATGCTTGGAATTGAACCCACAGACAGCTAAGTTGATTTACACATTGCCTAATTCAATGATTATGAGTTACTGGATCAAGCATGTATGCTTCACATGTAGGTGAGATATGCCTACTATTTTGTATATGTCTCAGTCTCATTCAGACTGGTAGATTGAGATTAGTTGTAAATTAACTAAATGTCTGATATATTATGATTTTTCTTGCATGCACACCTCAGCCATACTTATTATGCACCTCTCTGAGGTGTGGCACGCATTCCTGATGTGCCCTCCTATTTCTACCCATCTCTTTAGTGGCTGTACAAAACAGAAAAGAGATAAAAGAAGCATGATGAAAAAAGTATATTGCATTGCCAGTCTAAGGATTGTATTTGATGGTGATGGTATTGCCTTGCTAATCTATGGTAGTGTATTTGGTGTCAATGGTTTTGCCTTGCCAGTCTACAGTAGTGTATTTGATGGTGATGGGGACTATACTTCCACAACACTGGGGTGTCAGCAGTTCTTAATTCTGCCTCCCATCAGCTCAGGGCATCATGCTTTCAACTCTTCATGGCACTGTAATGGTGACGACATTGTACATAGGTACATACATAGGTACATATATTAGTACTAGGCTACTGCCTTTGTGGGTCAGTTTAAGCCTAGCCAATTACCCCATGTGAGAATCAAACCATATATCTTGTGTTTGTAAGGTAAACACCTTAACCATTATGCCAACCTCCCACCCGTTTATGCCAACCTCCCACCACATCAGTGTGTGGAATGCCAGTTGTACTGGTGGCAACCTTGATCAAGTCATTCCAAGCCTCAGCCTTGTACTGTGGTCCAGTATGGTCCTCCTGCAGAAGTCTATGGCTGTAGAGCTTTATGAGGAATGCCCCAAAGATCTTAGACTTCTCTTAACACCACCTTTCAGCTCTAAATGGAGCCCCACCATCACCTTCACCTACCTTCTGGAAATATGGCAAGGAATTTGCACCCAGTTGAGACCGTGCATGTTCCAACTTGTGAACAATGACACATAACTTTGCTAACTGTATTTGCACAATATAAAGCACACAAATGGCCTGTCAGAGTAATTGGGTATGACTGCTTCAAACTTCACTTCAGGTGTGAAATATGGCAGAGAGACTTGGCCACTCGTGATGCCCAGTTTATTTACACATGTTCCATTATGAAAGCCTCAAATTCTTTTTGCTGATGATATCTAAATTAACTTTCAAAGTATATAATTTTCACTTCTGGCCATTCTTTCAGGTATAAGGGATGGTATACATACACTCTTGTGACACACTGATATGAACTTGACATATTATATATTTGTAATAATCAATATTGGTAATAGATACAATTAAATAAATTGAAATATAATTGGTTGGTGGGATGTACATTTTACAACCTGCAACTGATAGCACCTGAAAATTGAATCCATGACTAAAAAGAAGACTAAACCAGCTCATTTATGTTTATTAACTTTAATGCCACAGAGGAACTAACAGTTACAGCTTGTAAGTTGAGGTATAACAATTTCAACATGAGTGGAGATCTAATTCTGACAAGCAACAGTTTCCTAACAGTTCTGATATGTAACATGGAACATATTGTCAATATTTTGGCTAAAGTGTCTGGGTCATACAGTAGAGCACCTCTAGATTTATCTAGACATTGGATCCTTGGCTTTAGCAAGCCAAGTACACACTCTATAATATTTCTGGGATGGCCGTGTGCATCACTGTAACCTTGTTCAATGGGGTTGTGGGGTTGCTCATGGGTATCCAGAATGCTGGACATTATGAATGTATTTGACAATTATAGATTCACTACAGGCCATGACTTGAAGCCGGTTTAGAATAACTTGATCAGTATGAAACATGCCTAATGTATTGCAATAGAAACACTTTCAAGTATTACTTATACAAAATGGATCAAATTAATTAATAGAAATTTTACAGTTTAACAAGCACATATATTTTTTCTTAATTTCATAAGTTGTAGTCCCATATTAATTTTTTTCTTTTTTACATCAAATACAAATACTTCTGCAGATGGCATTACTAATGTTCTTACTGATCTTGGATGCTTCTGTGATCAAACTGTAGTACACAAGAAATTACCTATTTTTTTAACAATCAAAGTTAAAATGTGGAGATTTCATGTTAACTTACAAAATTAATCTGTGATGGCTGATTACAAAAATAGTAGGTTGGAAAATCTGTTAGATGTTATAATGAAAGCATTAATACCCTAGAAATGTATTGGATACCAATCAAAGGTGTGTATATGTGTGTGTGTGTGTGTGTGTGTGTGTGTGTGTGTGTGTGTGTGTGTGTGTGTGTGTGTGTATGTATGTACAGTATGTATGTATGTATGTATATATATATATATATATATATATATATAAATATATATAAACACTTTACTATTTCAAAATGCTGAAATCTCGAATTTCAGTATCTCGAGATGAAAATGCCAAAAGTGCAGTTGAGTGAAACTGCACTTGATCGAATTCGAAGTGTCAAATTCGCAGTTGTGTGGCGTGGTATGTGGGATTTGCTGTGTTTGTAAGGTGTATATATATATATATATATATATATATATATATATATATATATATATATATATATATATATATATATATATATATATATATGGGTTCAGTTGATCGAAAGACCATTTGACCTAAACCCATTTGATCAAAATTTCATTTGATCAAAAACCAGTATTCAAGGCATAAAACTGGGATTTGTCCCCCTCCCCAATGTCGTGCGCCCCTGGAGTTGGTATATATAGTTAGGGGGGGTGTGGGGCTTTGCCACCTTGCAAAAGCAGGATTTTCAGGTATGATTGGTGTAATAAAGGTTTTTCAATTAAATGGGAGTCTATGAAGTAAGATAATCATTTTTATCTATCAATTTTTAAGTCAGTTGTGAGTCAGTGATGTGTAAATCAGTCAAAATAACTGTACTCATCTATGTTGGGGAGTGTAGGGTGTGCGGCCTGCTCTCCATGTTGGGGTGTGCAGAGAGCTTGCCCCTCCAACAATGTTTTTTTTATGTTTTACAATATTAGTAGTGTTGCTGTTTTGACTAGTAACCTCCCAAGGTTTTAGATATCCACAGTACCCATTTACTTGATTCCTTTATATTGCAGAAATGATAAGCCTCTTACAGCAGTAGATAATCTAAAATACTTAAGTATAAAATAGACCCTCAAATATTAAGTTTAAAGAAAATACTTTACTTGAAGTGTGACACAATGTTAAAATGGTTATAAATAAATTGTCAAAAACATTTTTGTATATTTGATTTATTTATTTTTGCTTTGTTGAAAAAGCTGCTATCATCAAGATGAATACCTTTCCAAGAATATTTTTCACTTAATCTAAAACCAAAAACATGTAATCATCACTCAAAAGAATTTATTGACATTAAAAGATTCCATCCAGCAATACTAATGGACTTCCTTATAACTCATTTTCACTTAATTCTTTAATGCACTCTGTCCCTAAGTCCTTTCTAATGAGGTTCAGTCAGCACTCAGTACATTTCTGTGGATACTGCATATAAGAAAATTGACACTTCAAAATATCATGGTGTAGTTAAACTGCCAGATCCATGCACACATAAATATTACAATCTTCTAAATTTAATTCAGGTTTGTTTCTAACCAGTACCAGCAGCAGCATAATCATTAATTTCTAAGTTGGGCATTGCATAGTATAAACACATTCAGAGGTTAGAGTTTAATCCTACATATATCTGTTTTAGGCTTTGAACCTTTGAACCTACTTTAAAACAGCAGCAAATAAATAATTCTCAGCATGTTTGGCAATACAATTATTTTCCTGGATCACACAGAACACCTTGAGTTCATTCTGTAGCTAGAAAGAAAAAAAAATCACAGGCCACACTGCAGAGGAATTAGCCAAACACTTTGCCATTGCAAGGCAAACAGGAGCTAACACCAACAAAGAAATGAAGACACCATTTTTTGCATTCAAGATGAAGAACTTTAAAGAAACTGTGTGAGAAAAAAACATTAAATACATTGTGCAAAATGTTTGTTGTATAGTAATAGCAGGAACATGGCTGAATGTTTCCCTGTGATACACTGTTTCAATAAATAAAGAAAGAGAAGTCCGCATGGAAAATTTTCAACTGATTTTTAAAAGTGAAACCTTCTTGAGTTATTTCTAAAATGTTATACCCAGATGGACTACTCTTGATTTCTTTGTTAAATGTCTGCTTCACTTAGCAGCAGTTATTCATTCTAGTACAACAGAAGAAAATGAACACAACATGATCATTCTGTACGGACATGATACTCCTGGATGTATCAGTTCTCAGGGTGGGGAATAAAATGCTTTATTTATATATGCATCAATCCACATCACTAGATCTCACTGTATCTATATCTATAGCTGTCTACCTACCTACTTGTATGTCTGTCTGTTTATCTTTCTATCTTTTACAAAAACAACTTTGCAGTCATTGAATAAAACCCCATCAAAATGAAAAAATGGCTGCCCTGACAGGGTAACATGGACAAGATGACAGTCCAAGCCTTGGTATCCACGTATAATTTTCTGAAAGTTTTGTTAAGAACTATTAAAGGTAACTGAGACATTGCCTGTTACATTTATGCACTAAATGCTGATTTAAACATGCATTTCACTCTTACAGTCTACCAAGCTGCATTCAATCCATTCTTTAGGGATGGGCATATCATTTTGGGTTTGGGTGGGGATCCAATTCAGTTCCATAATGTGCCTATTTAGCTGGCATTATCAGAAGAAAACTCACATATTTCTACTTAAAATCAATTCCATCAATGGAAGATTTCATTACAAAAGTCTGCACTTTTAAGAGCAAAACGGCTCAGCCAGATTTAGTGATAAGCTGCATTTAAGTCTTAGCAGAATGATAACATCCGGTACAGTATGTATTTAAAGCCTATGTATAATGCCTTGAATTTTTCTTGAAGAATTGTTAAAGGGTGTTTGAAATTTCATTTCTGTATATTCGCACCAAAATAAGCTTTCATAGTTGATTCTGTTTCACAGTCTTTCAAGCTGTATTGTATTCTGTTTCAGTAACAGGTAAATATCTGACTTATTTTCAAAAGAGGGAAATGCAGCATATGTCCAATACATATCTGTACTGAATTTTACCAGAAACAACAATCACACATGTGTTTTATCATAAAAGGCATTTTCTAACAATGGAAATGTGTTATTAACCCCTGCTAAATATAGATCGATATGAAATGGCTCACTTTATGTGATGATAACAAGCAGTACATGCCATTATGACTAAAATTTCCAACAAAGTGCAGATCATTGTGGCTCATTTTGTTAAAATTTTATTTTACATTTGTTTGCTGGGATAGTCCAACTGGACACAGGTCCATTTTCAGTAGAGGCCCGGGGAGAAAAGCTCCATAGTAAGTACCAAATTAAACAATATGATTAACAATTTTGAAGAGGCAAATATGAGAAAAAAACATGAAAAACAATATGAAGAAATACTGTAAAGGAAATATATATATATATATATATATATATATATATATATATATATATATATATATATATACAGAGAATAAAATATAGTTAAACATAGATATTCATGTGATAAGTCTACAATTTCCATTAGCAGTTAGAGTTTCATAAGACTCTAAAAACTTTTACAGTGGGTGAAATAGGCAGTGAGTTTTAAGGAGTGAAAGAACAGAAGGAATTATGTGATGCAAGGGCATAGCTATTTTTCCTTTGTGTGATCTAAGTGAGGTTTTTAAAGTGGGTAAGAGTAGAGGCAGAAATCAGAGCAGAAGGGAGGTTAGTCCAGGTTCTAGCTATGGTGTGAGAGAACAGAGCTTTTCCTGTGGTATTGTTAGTCTTTGAGATACAGAGTAGAGATTTGTCAGATGAGCGGAGAAGACGATTTGTATTATAGTGGGTGAGGAGTTGACCTAGTGCTGGTTTTTTTTCAGGATGTCTTATTACAACAATATAGGCAATGACTAGCTGGTAGTAGTTTAGTAGTTGGGGATGTTCTAACCATTTTAGTTCCCTTAGAGCCTGACAGTGGTGGGTTCTGAAGGTGGAGTTATTAGCAAACTTGGCGATTTGTTATAACATGACTTAAGTCTGGCAAGGTCAAGTTTTCTGACATGGGTAAGGATAGGAGTGGCACACATTAGAGTGGACCATAGGTGAGTTTGTGTAAGGGTAATCTGAGCTTGTTTTGTGAGGGACTGTCTGTGTCTATAAAGTGTTCCCATTTTTTATGGACCTTTTTGATTGTTTGTGAAATATGGATGTCGAAAAGTAGGTTATTGTCTATTTCTATGCCCAGGAATTAGGTGTGGTCAGAGGGAGAGATAATAGTACCACTTTTGGAGGAGATAGTGAAGGATAGAGAGGTAGGCATGGTTTTGTTGGGGGTGAAAAGTAGCAATTTAGTTTTATTAGGATTTAGAATAAGTTGGATTTGAGTGATCCATGTTTCGACAGAGCTAAAAGATTCCTGAATGAGTTGTTGTACCATGGTGATTGATGGTGCTGAACAAATAAGAGTTGAATCATCTGCGTATTGTATAAGTGAAGCATGCTGTGTGGTGGTATGGAGATTATTGGTAAATATGGAGAAAAGAAGTGGGCATAATATTGAGCCTTGTGATACACCTATTGTACACCTTGACATTGGACAGATTGTTGTCTTTCAGACAGATAGCTTTTAAACCATGCTATAGTGGATGGGACAAAAGATAGGGAGGCCAGGATGTCAAGTAGTAAGGAATGTGAGACCATGTCAAGTCCTTTGGAGAGGTCTACAAATATTGCAGATACAAAGTTGTTATTATTTCTATGTTGGTTGACTAGACTGGTAAAAGAGAGCAGAGCAGTTGTTGTGCTGTGGTGTTGCCAGAAACTGTGCTGTGTGTGGGAGAGGAGATTATGTGAGTTTAGGAAATGTATCACTTGAGAATGTACACATTTTCTGAGTATTTTAGATAAGGGAGATAGAATGGCAATGTGGTGATAATTTGAGTATTCATAAGAATTTCCACCTTTATGAAGTGGAATAATATGATACCTTTCATAGTTGCGGGATGTAAGATTCTTGTATGGAGCAGTTAATAAGAATAGAAATAGAGTAGGATAAGGATTCAGCAACTATTTTTAGGAAGTTGGCTGGTAGGTTGTTGGCAGCAAGGGTGGTGGGATTCAGTTTTAGGAGGAGTTTCTTAATTGTGGAGGTCGGTACGGGTGAGAGAGAAAAACATGGGATATTCTCAGGGCATTTGGTTGGGTTATGTGTAGGATTGTTTTTGGATAGGTGGGAGGATAAAGTTAGGATAGATTCAGTGAACTGGTGATTAAATTGGGACACTATGTCCGTATTGTTCTTGGTGGAGTTGGGAGTGGGCATGGTGATTTTGCCTGGTTTTAGGAGAGAGTTGGTAGCATGCCAAAAGTTTTTGGGATCTTTTGAGTGTCTATTTTGGATATTAAGGAAATCATTTTGTTTATCTGGTTTGGCTTGTCTCTTGCCCTGATTTCTAAGTTGTAGGTAGTTTTGTTTGGCTAGGCTAGTATTATCCTTTGTCTAGTTTTTCCAGGCTTTATCTCTAGGTTTTAGTAGGGCTCTAGTTTCCCTACTTAGCCATGGTGCATAGTTTGCCTTGGCTCTGATTTTCCTAATGGAAGCAACTCTGTCTAAGGCATTGATGAAAATACTGTTAAAGTATTCAACTGCCTGGTCTAAACCTAGGGTTTGCAGTGGTTTCCAGTTACTATGTTTTAGCATAGTGTTAAATTCCTGTGTATTTAGTTTATGATCATCTCTGACTTGTCTTAATATGATGGGTTTGGCTATGTTGGTACACCTCCGCAAGAGGAAGGTGGGGAAATGGTCACTGAGACCATCTGGAAGGCAGCCTTTCTGGTAGTTTTGTTTGGGGGAGTTGACTAGAGTCCAATCTAGAATAGATTTTTTATGTTTTTTTTTTGTTTACTCTAGTGGGTTTTTGGATAAGTTGGGAAAAAAATGGAGAGACTAATATGGTTAGTGGGGTTGTTAGAGGTGCAAGCTATCCAGTCAGTATTTAGGACACCTAGTATGATGGTTTCCTGAGGAAGATTATCTGTGCCCCATTGTAAGATTTCTTCAATGATGGGAGAGTTATTACCTGGGGGAATGTAACAGCAGAGAATGCTGATACCTTTCATGTCATTTATGTTTAGGGTTGAACCTAGGGTTTCAGCATTTTGAAATTTAGGTATGGGGGTTGTAGAGGTTTGATATTTAGTGTATTTTCAAAGAGAATAGCAACACCACCTCCCTTCCTGCCTAGTCTAGATGTTATATCCTGGTGGGAGGATTTCTTTGCCTAGGGTACTAGGTTTTAGCCACATCTCAATAATGGTTAGTATGTCTGGGGAGTAGTGTGCTATAAATGCATGTAGGTCTGGGAGCTTGTTAAAGATACTTCTGATGTTGATATTAAGAATCAGAAGGTCAGAGACTTGCCTGACTGAGAGTAGAGAGTTTTGTGGGCCTGGGTTTGGGTGTATGTCTCCTGATGTAAGTAGTCTTTTTGTGATAAACAGTATGTGTTTAATAGTGTGTAATATGCCTATGTTGGATCTAAGTGGTATTTTTCTAGTATATGATGTTGTTATGTGAGACTTATAGATGTGTAGTATTAAGCTGTTTAAATAAAATAGAAGAGATGGGGAAGTGTGTGTGTATGTATTTGTGTGAGTTTGTGTTGTATGGAATGCTGTGTTTTCTAGTGGTGTGTTAGTATATATTGATGTGATGTTGGTTAGGCATGCGAGTGTTAGGAAGAGGAATCCTAAAATGAATGGTGTTTTCTGAGTGAGTGGTAGCTGGTTGTTGGAGGTTTTGGGGTTTAGGTCTGGAGGTATGAGTGACGGCATGGCAGGTAGGTACTATGTGTTGTTAAGGTAGAGAGTTGGGTGGGTTTCAAATCTATATTGCTAGATTCCACCAGTAGGCCCATGTATACATTACACTGTTCATTTATTTAAATACCATTTGTAATAAATATCTGCATATGCATATGATATAGCTTCTGGTTGACAAACTCAGTAAGTATCAAAAGCAGATACTTACTGTATTATTTTAATATAATACTTGCTACTCAACGATTATATTGTCTCTCCTTTGTAATGGTCTAGTAACAAAAAGCAGTTTTGAATTGCCACGTATTGTAATGTGTGCTATAAAGTCATCAGAAAGCCCTGAGTGTGATTTTTAACTGAGGGAAGTTCCTAGATGTTCAATAAAAGGCCAGTAAAAAAGGATCAGTCAAGATGATGATCTTATGGACTACCAGTATACACATGTTATCAGGGACTTACCATCCTTTCCATGTATGGTATTAGGTATGCAGTGGCACAGCATAGTAATGTAATTAAGGGGGCCTGGATGATAAGCTCTCAACAATTAGTGAGTAACATAAACCAGCTTCATAAAATGCTAAAAGCTCTAGCTTAGAGGAAACCTATTAATTAATAATTATTAGGCGGAGTCTTTCTGTACCCATCTATTTCACTATAATTTTTTATTTGTCATGAAAATTAGTACATTATAAGGAAAAGTCTGAGAGTAATTAGTTTTTAGATTGCTAAAAGAATATTTAGTGATGCCAGTGCCATTGCATTATTGCATTACTTATACCTTCACTTTGTACTTCTTTTGGTGACAAAACCTGGATAAATATAGTGTGCACAGTGTGCACAATATGACCTATCAGGGCCACTGGAGTCACTATTTAGCTATAGTTTCAAAACAGGATTTGTGTCTTGAGAATGTAGAACTACAATGGTCATCCCTCTTCACAAGGGCAGACCATCAACAGGTCCCAGAAACTACAGCCCCATTAGTCTGACTAGTCTTATATGCAAACCATGGAAAGAATTATCATGGAAATGATCAACAAAGTCAGGAGTCAGAGAGGAATTCTTTTAGTTGCAGCTTAAATAAATAAATATTGCCCTGATTGGTTCAGGGATCACATTCTACAGTTTTGCTACACTGTGACTCAGACTTGGACTACAGTTTTTGTAAGTAGTAGCGTAGCTAGGGGCAAGAAAGGCAATTGCCCTGGGTGCAAAGTGTTGTGGGGCACAGTCAGCTGATCCTGATATTGCATTTGCAGTCACCCCTGATCTCTGTTGCACTCTGCATATGGTCTAAACAGTAGCGAGTGCTTTCTACTTTGCAGCAAACAGTTTGCTACAGTTTAAAAGTTAGGAAATATATATATATATATATATATATATATATATATATATATATATATATTTTTTGTTAATTAAAATCTGAGCACTGTAGCACTCTGTGCAGGCAGGGTATAAACTGTAGCAACTGCTTGCTGCAGTTTACAAGAAGAAATTCTTCTTTTTCTTTTGTTTTAATTAAAATGAGGAGGGTCAGGGGCAGTGCACAGAAACGGGACCCAAATTGCTGAGTAGGAGGGATGGTAGTGAGTAGGAGGGATGGTAGTGTGTTGTGCATCTGATCACTTGTTTGGTATGGCAATGGAAGGAATGTTGGCTTTGTTTTTTTTGCTCTTCAGAGGAAGAGCTTGCGGGGGGCATGGATCTTCACCTGAAGAGCTGAGCTAGAAAGCATATAGATGTCAAGCAGATTTTTGTCAGAAGATCAAAGGTGACAATTTGGGAGATAGTGGTGGAGAATTGTACTTATAGCCTGGCAGAAAGTGGGATGAAATATAATTTTTTTGTGTTAAGAGAAGTTGGGAATAATTTAGTTGGTGGGATAATTCTTGTCAATTTAGGGTTTTTCGTGCAGAAAGGATGTGTTCTGTGACTTGAAACAACAAATCTAGCTGTCTTGATGTATAGCTATTCTAGTTTAGATTTTAGGATTGCTTGGAGGTTAGTCAAGATGGGAGAACCATATAATAGAGAGAGGAGTAGGTATGAAGTTGCAAAAGTGACTGGTGAATGCAGTAAGAAATATTTTGGCTGTGTATAGCATTCCTATTTTTTTGTGAGTTTCTTTATATAGCTGTGTATGTGGAGGTCATATTTGAGGTTGTCATTTATTGTAAACCCTGGCAGTGTTTTTATGGGGTACTACTTCAACTGAAGTATCACTGCGTCATAAAGTGGTACATACGGTTATGCAATGGAAGGTTTATGCTTGTCGTCCTGGAAGGAACTTGAAAAAGCTATTGTTCCTGTTCAATGACAAATGACAACTTTCTCATGGGCATGCATCATGTAGATTAATAAGCTGTGATGGCATTAAGGCTTATGCCAATGTCAGTCTTTCAGCTTTCTGGTGTCTTCTGTGTATGCATGTTTTGTGTCCCATTCCATTTGGTTTTGTAAGATACATTTATGAGGCTGTTGGTTTGCTTCCTATGGGTAATGGGTAGCTTGAACCTGTTATACATTTATGAAACAGTGTACTAAAAGAGATAAGTTGACATAATGGTTAAGGTCTGTGCCCCCTATGCACAAGGTACAAGTTTCAGTCATGACCTCCAATCAATGCCTGTTTCCAGTTTCCAAAAAAAAACATGCTGAGCATTTCCATCTCAAATTCACCCAAGAATGGAGCTGTAGGATGCAGCACAAACTCTAGATGGTGCCCTATGGGGGAAGAGTTGTACTGAAAAGCTGTCTTGTGCATCTACTGTGGTGCATAGTATCTGCAAAATAGGAGGACACAGATCACAGACTGCACACTGTGGCAGGGCTAACCACTCAATGGTGTAAAAATATGGCTCTCTAGGTGATTTGGTCATGTTGACTAATATTGCCAAAATGGCTGGTGATGGCCTACTCCAAACCTATGCCAAGGAAAAGCTAACAGTGGGAGGGGTGTATGTGCTCTCAGCCTGTGTGTGTGTGCCTGACATAAAGCCCAACAGCCCTGGGTCAAAAGCTACTGCCCGGTCAGTAACCAGTTACCCAGTTTGTGTTACCTGAGATACCATACAACCAATCAACCTGCCAAACATAAATGACACTCAGTGTAGGTTCCCTGTCAGGACAAGGCTTGGAAGTGGAAGTGGATGATGATAAGGATAAGGCTGGACATTCTATGTATCTGGGAGACAAGGTGGAAAGGCTGTTTTGGGATCCAGAGTCTACTACTCAGGAGGAGAACAGACTGGAAAAAGTCTGTTAATTGTGGAGAGAGAGAGGCTTTAGAAAACAGTGAGGGATGTCATCAGAAGCAGTAACAGACTCATAGCACTCAGTGTAATGATACAGTATTCATACATCTCAGCCTATGCCCCACAGCAGGGTGTGAGGAAAAGAGTTCAGACAGCAGCTGCAGGACCTACTAGACAAAGCAGGACAACAAGATAATGGATACACATTGGGACAGACAGAACAGGATATGAGGACTGCCTGGATCCACATGCGGCAACAGGAATAAAGAAGGAAAGGCCAACACATGGTTCAAGACAGTCACAAGATAACATACAAAAGTGGCCAACATGCAAATTGGGTAGACTTCCTCCTAGTAGTAGGGTAGAATCAGCAATTGCAAAGTCATCTCCAGTGAAACAGTTGGCTCACAGCATACACTGCTGGTTACCACATTAAGGTGTAAGCATTTTTCAGAGAAGGTACTAAGCACAACAGATACCAGGCTGAAGACATGGAAGGTGACCCAAAAGAAAGCACAACAGTTCAAGGAATTACTCAGGGCTCTAGCACCTCAAGAAGAAGAGAAAATAGGTGGAGTTGAGGAAGAATGGCAATGCCTCAAAACAGTAAGGGCTACAGAAGAGATATGCAGCTGAGCCAGGTATAAAAATAAGGTATATAAGGGAAGCCATCAAAACAAAGAAGGAGTGCAGGAAAAAGTGGGAGACAGAAAAGGCAGATCAGACGAGGAAGGAATACTGGTTGGCTAACAAAGAGGCTAAGAGAGGAGTTGCAATAACAAAGAACAAGACATCAGAGACTATCTACCATCATCTGGAAAGTGACTCAGTGGATGGCACAAAAAAAAAAAAAACTATCAGGTTGCAAAGCAAAGATAAAGAAAATAATCAGAAACCATTCATAAGGGATGCCAGAAATAACTTGCTTACCAGTCCGTAGGCCATCAATGACAGATAGAAGGAGTACTTTCTGCAGCTTCAAAATGAAAAAAACCCAACAGAAGCTATACTGTCCCAGACACAGCCTACAATGAGAGACGAGGAAGAGCCCGCCACAGAAGAAGTAAGAATAGCTCTAAGAAAAATAAAGTCAGGGAAAGCGGCAGGATCAGATGGGGTCACAGCAGATATAGTCAGATGTTGATTGAGGTAAGGGAAAATGGCTCCTGTGGGTATTTATAGCAATGTGGAGAGAAATAAATGTCCCAGATGATTGGAGAATAAGCATTGTAGTGCCAGTGTTCATGAACAAAGGGGGCATTCACAACATTGGGCAGTATAGATGTATCAAACTCCTATCACATTCCATGAAAGTTCTGGAGTGGGTGATTGATAACTGAATTTGCAGAGCAGTGGAAAGTAAGGTGGGAAATGAGTAGTTCAGATTCAGATCAGGATGCAGAAAAACTGACCTGATGTTTACAATTAGATATCTGAGAAGAAACGAGAAATGAGGGAAGAATCCAAGTGGGCTTTCCTAGACTTGAAGAAAGCATATGACAAGGTCACAAGAAAGCCAATTTGGGCAGCCCTGTAGTTGTTCAAAGTCCCAGAAACATTTGTAGAATTAATGCAAGCTATGCACAAAGGCCAAAAGACTCGAGTATGAATAGTGCTCACTGAGGGCGTTGATGTGCATCGGGTCACCTCTGAGCCACTGCTGTTCGTAGTGATGATAGACTACATTAGCAAACAGGTCGGAGGTGACAGGTCAACAAAGTTGCTGTATGCAAACGATGTGGCATTACAGGTAGACTCTGAGCAAGAACTTCAGAAAAGGCTAGGGGAATGGAATGCAAAATTGAAGGTACATGAGAAGAAACTGAGCATAGAATAGATAGTTGTAAGGTCAGCAAATGGGGAAAATCAGAAGAACCTGAAAACTGAGACAGAAGGGAAAACAGTGGAACAGGTTAACAGCTTCAAGTATCTAGGAGGAGTGGGTGAGGAGAAGTGAAGTATGAATGGTGAGGTCAAAGCTAGAATCAGTGGGACTGCAGCCAACTGACATATAATGTCAGTGGTAGTGTATGACAAAAGAATGCCAAAGAAGCTGAAAAGTAAGATGTACAAAACAGTGGTGCAACCAGTATTACTGTATGGTACAGAAACCTGGGCAGTAAAGGCAGAGCAGTTGAGGAAGACAGAGGTGAAGGAGATGAAGTGCCTGAGATGGGTGGTAGGATGCACACTGTGGGACAGATGAAAAAATAAGGACATAAGCGCAGAAGCCAAAGTAGCTCCAATTACAGAAAAGGTCAAAGAGAACAGATTATGGAGGTTAAGGCACATGTGCAGGAAAGCAGAAAACAATGCGTTAACAAAAAACTGAGACATGCAGGAAGAAGGTGAGAGGAAAAGAGGGCATCCAGCAAAAAGATGGATGGGTACTGTGAGGGAAATCCTGTGACAGTCAGCCATGAGTGTTGAATAAAGTAGGAGGATGGCACTGAATAGGGAGAGATGGCAATAAGTGACATGACATGACACCCCAACCCCATCTAGAAAATAAGAAAAAGGAGACTGATGATGATGATGAAAATGATGATGATGATGATGATGATGATACATTTATGTAACAGTGTACTAAAAGGCTCCATTCACAGCCCTTTGTAAATGTAGGTGTCTTGTTAATGCTGCTGTGGTCACCTTTGCACTTTTACTTGGAAGTAGAAAACTGAACCTGGAATTTTACCTTCTCTTTTATTTAGCTATATAAATGACCTCATTATAGTGCACAAGGATAAATTTCTGTGTCCACAGCCATGCAGCTTTTACAGACCAGGGAGGTAGTTGTTCAAGTTATAGTCCTTTATATGAATTTATAGCTGGCTAAAGGCTTAGAGAAACAAGATTTTGTGATAAAAATTAGTTTTAATCCTACTGGTATTCACATTTACAGGGAAAAGCATTTACAGGATTTGTAGTGAGGTAGAGTTTTGGTTAAAATGAGACAGGTAAACATAACTTTGAAATTATTCTGTAGTCTTTTGAGAATAAAATACATTTTATTGCTTCAATTATTTTGGGGTAATGTATTATTTACCTGTAAATTATGAGTTTCCAGGGAAGCAAGATCAACTTTGTTAGGGATAGTTTTCTACACTTTTGTGTA
This sequence comes from Protopterus annectens, assembly GCF_019279795.1. Taxonomy (NCBI): domain Eukaryota; kingdom Metazoa; phylum Chordata; order Ceratodontiformes; family Protopteridae; genus Protopterus; species Protopterus annectens. Next base: position 761,132,941 of record NC_056729.1, on the reverse strand, counting down.
ATAGATAAACCCCATTATGATAAGAATCATGTACAATAAAATGGACACTGGAGGATTTGGTCTTTTAAACCTGATTATGTTTTATGCTTCATTACACTTGTACTCCTTTGTTGTTTTTGGTGAAGGAGAACTAGCTATTACCACTACTACTGTCCTTTGCAGACAGTATAAGAATATGTTCACCATTACGATGTGGGAAACTGAAATTTTCTTTTGGCAGTACTTTATAATAAAAAGTTAAGACTTGGCATTTTAATCATGCTGAGCTTATTTTTTTTCCCTGTTAATATTGATATGCTTCCATCATAAACCAATGCTGCATCCTTCGTTGCTGGGACAAAAGTGTGCATCTTCACAGTATGAGCATCAGTGAAGGAGTACTTTGTTCAAGTTAATTTACCAGTGCAGAGGACAGGCTTCTTTTGGTGGTTACCTCATAAGATATCTGCTAAAATGGAAATGAGATAAGGTCAATGAGGAGAGATTATGTTTTGTCCTCAGATGATCTACCAAGGAAACCATAAGTCATTGGCTTACATTTTTGCCATAGGATAGTGGGCTGTTAGCAAAAACTAAAATCCAAGTTTCTGTGCCAGAGTTTTTAAATTTTATGGAGGATATGATATGTTTTGGGTTTCTGTAGATTGTCTTAAATCTAGGTGTGACATGCTTGACACAGTTTTGATATATGGTGAGTGGATGATTTAGGGAGATATGTATGAGAAGTTGATGTGTACTGTCAAATGGGATGGCTGTGTTGATGGCATCTATTTTAGTTGTGATCATTCATTAACTTTTTTACTTTATTTTTTTTATTTATCCTTCCTTTGTATTTTTAACATTCCTTTGTCATTTTATGTTTCTGATGTTTTATATTGCTAATATTCCATCACAGAAATACCCTCAGTCATATATCATGCTGTCAGAAAGCATCTTCTTGCAGCCACAAAGGTGCTTTGCACACCAGACAGCATCCCTTCAATGATAACATTTCTTTTATTTTGCCCTAACCCTACCACTCATGGCAACGTGTGCACAATGTCACTACAAGGGTCACTTATGCCACTCTTTGTATGCATGCTCCTACACGTGCACCAACAAGGACTACCATCATTAGCTTTGACAAACACACCCATTTATTTCCCAAACCCACCCACCACTTTGTGATGACCCTCCACTTTCCAGCATGGCAACTGTCATTGGAGTGGCAATGCAAGCTGGGGAAGAACCACTATTCTTCTCTCCTGTGGTAGTCATGCTCATACTAAACAGCAGAGCTGTCATATACAGTAGGCAATCCACTAGTTATAATTGGTCACCTGGGATTTAATCAGAGCTTTATTTCACTGCATGAGCAGTGTAGGCTATGCTTGTTAATATTTGACAAGAAATATAAATATGTGATGGCATGTAGGTATATAGCCCTTACTGCAACCTAGGTGACCATGGTTTAAAGAGAAGCTTGGAGATGCCATGACAAGTGCAGGTGTGCCCATTCTTTTGGGGAGGTAGTTGTTCAAGTTATAGGATACCACAATATACTTCAGGGAAGGGGTGACAAAGCTCACCAAGCTAACGATATTCTTGCCATCATTCCATGTGCACAGTAGTGTATAATCACATAGGAAAAGCATAGTGGCCCCTCTGGTGACATGGATTACAAGTACCATATTTTGTCAATAATAGAAACATCTTTTTTATTTTATTAGGATAGTGACACGATACAAACCATTTTTACAGCCATCAGGATGATGACCCATCTGGATTGCTTTTGCCTCTATGCTGGGGATACCCAGTATGGAGTAATAAATGAGATCAAGAATAATACGGGGAGGCTTAATTGATGACAAGCAGAGAATAAAAAGTATGCAGAAGAAATATAGCGATATAGATAGACAGACAGATAGATAGATAGATAGATAGATAGATAGATAGATAGATAGATAGATAGATAGATAGATAGATAGATAGATAGATAGATAGACAAACAGAGGTATAGAGAGATTTATTTATTTATTTATTTTATTTATTTTACATTTGTTAACCAGGAGAGTCCATCTGGACATGTGTCCTTTTTCAGTGGAGGCCTGGGGAGAAAAGCTCCGATATTAAACAGTACAATAAATTTAGTGCGGGGTATAGTTAACACATAATAATATACATTAAGTTGCTACATATTCTCATGTATCAATACCTTTTCTAACACAGAGCAGGTAGTTATAATAGGACTATTTACAGCAGTAATGGTTGATAGACTGGACAAAAACCATAGGAATTTTAGCAATCAACAATTAATACCTTCTGAGGGGTTATACTTAATTTCAGTAAGTAGAGTTTTCAAACAAAGATATGTCAGTGTGATTGAGGCTTGGTAGTAGATAGAGAATATGTTTGTTATAAGAATCAATGTGGTGTTTGTTGAGAGGGCACAAGGTTTGAGGAATGATGTAATATAGGTGGTTTGGAGGGAGTTTAGTAAGACTAACCTGGACTGTGGCAGGAGCAGAGCCAGTTGTTTGTAAGGTGGGTTTTTAGGAGTACTTTAAACTGTTTTGATGATGAAGTATTTATGAGTGAGTTGGGTAGAAAGTTCCAAAGTTTGGAGATATAGTTGGAGAAGAGGGATTCACCTGCTTTGTTTTTTACTTTGGTGACTTGGAGGAATAGTTTGTTGTTTGAGTGAAGGGCTCTAGATGCAAAGTATGGTTGGATAATGTCCTTAAGGGCTGTTTTTTTTTCTGGATGGTGGAGGATTTTGTGGACTATGGTTAGTTGATTAAAGTGAAGTAAGAGAGGGAGTTTTAGCCAGTTAAGTTGTTTGAGAGATAGACAGTGATGGGATTTATAGGAAGCATTACTGGCAAATTTGGAGATTTTGTTATAGCAGGTTTCAAGTTTGGTGAGTTCGGTTTTACAGAGGTTTGTAAGGATAAGGGATGCGTATAAGAGTGTTGATATCAGGTGTGTTCTAGCAATTGTTATTTTAGTATTGTTAGTTATAAATTGTTTATTTCTATTAAGAAGACCAAGTTTCTTGTGAACTTTATTAACGGAATGGTCTTTGTGGAGGTCATATTTCAGGTTATTGTCAATAATGACACCTAGAAGTTTGGTATGGGGGGTAGGTGTGATTGTGGTTTTGTTGTTAGAGAAGATATGAAAGGTTGTGGAAGAGGAAGGATTTCTGGTGGGGTAAAACAGCATAAGTTTAGTTTTATTGGGATTTAATATAAGTTGGGAGTTTGTTAACCAAGTTTCTACAGATAGGAAGGTGTCTTGGGTGATAAATTGCAGGTCATCAAGGGAGGAAGCAGAGCAGATCAGAGTGCAGTCATCAGCATATTGAATGATTTTAGCTTGAGGTGTGGCAAAGTGGAGGTGACTGGTAAATAGTGAGAAAAGTAAGGGTCCAAGGATGGAGCCTTGGGGTACACCTAAGGTAACTGGAAGGAGGGATGAGATGGACTCTTGCCAAAGGACAGTTTGAGGATAATCTGTTGAGTAGCTTTGGAACCATGCTAGAGCTGTGTTACTGAGGTTGTGGGAGGAGAGAACGTTTAAGAGTTTGGGGTGATTGGCCATGTCAACTGCTTTTGTCAGGTCCAGGAATACAGCTGATACAATTTGGGAGTTGTTTCTGAGTTGGTAAATTGTGTTTGTGAAGGATACAAGGGCTGTTGTTGTGCTATGGGCAGGTCAAAAGCCATGTTGAGTGTGGGATAGGAGGTTGTGTGATAACAGATATTCCATGAGTTGTGAGTGCATGACTCTTTCAAGGATTTTAGATGGGGGGAGAGGATGGCAGTAGGGCAATAATTAGTTAGCACACAGGAGCTACCCCCTTTGTGCAGAGGTAAGATGTGTGATATTTTCCAAATGATGGGAACATATTGTATTGTGATGGATCTATTTATGAGTATGGCTATTGGGTAGGAGATGGCTTCTGATGCTACTTTTGGGTAATCTGTAGGGAGGTTATCAGCAGCTAAAGTGGTTGGTTTTAGTTTTCTTAGTAGTTTTTTGATATGGTGGGGTGTGACTGGTTTTATTATGAAGGGGTTATTGCTGTGCTGTGGTGGGGTATTAGGATTTTTTTGGGGGGGTTAGGTGAAGTGTTACTCAGATTGTTGGCTAGTGATTGAATGGATTCTGTAAAGTAGTTGTTGAACTGGGTGGCCATGTTATCATAGTTGTTGGCTATTTTTGGTGTAGGTATAGTATTTTTACCTGGTTGTAATAGGTAAGAGATAACTATTTTTTATTATATGTACTATAGATAACACATAATTATATTTGTATATAATATGGCAATTTGCAAGTCTGAGGTCTATACTAAGTTTAATAAATTAAGTCTGCTAATGTTATTCTATGTTATTATATTGTACCACATGTACAGTAGTATAAGTAATTTTGAATAAGTTGTTTCAGAGTTGGCAAACCTCGAAGAAAACCTCATGAAAGGATAGAGAAAACACACAGTTCATTACAGACATGAACAACTTTACTTAGAATGTCTAACTGAAGAGATTAAGGTTATGCCTATAGAATATCTTTGAGTGAAGGGAAATCCTAATTTTATTTTACAAGGCTTCAAAAGTAAGAACGAAAAAAAAAGATTTAACAGCAAAAATATCAGACATCATAGTAGATATAAGCACAACAAAAGTAAGAAATGAGAGAGAGAGAGAGTTACATGATCTTAATAGAGATTCATAGATGTTAATATGGAAATTCCAGACATCAAACTGACTCTGACACAGATGTCATAAACACAAATGTGATGCAGGTGTCAGGATAACTTCCATCTTAAAATTAAATTAAGTAAAATTAAATGTGTACCGATCTGAACCTCTGTAGTCTGCAGTCACACGAATGGCAGTTCTGTTTCTTTATTTGTTAAACAAAAACTGCAGTATCAAAAAGAAAAGAAAAATACTCATCCACATGACACACATTAGCATACCATCTACATAAATATCAAGGACAGTGCTTTTACATGCTAGCAACTTTGGCCTTTGAAATGTCTTCTGCCAAAGTACAAGAAACTTTGCTCAGTAAGAGTTTATAGGTGAACTAAAAACACTTTCACCTTGATAATGCATGTAGTCAAAGTTTCATCTGTAGTGGTATTGCTTATTGTTTTAATTATTATTCCTAGTTTATCTGAAAGATGCTACTTGCCTGCATGCTGAATAAAGGTAGATCTTTTCTGCATAATGGCTGAGATTTGTGAAGGCCTACAACCTTTGGCAAAGACTATTTGCACAATGAGCAGTAATGAGCAAGTTGTTTGCAAACCAACAGGCAGCTCTATACACCATGTCCAACTGCAAAACAAGGGTTAGCAGATGAATATACTAATGAGTGAATAAAGAGCCAAATTACCTGCTAATGAAGCAATTCATCATGGTGGAGTTATTATGCAATGTATTCAATATGTGCCTAGAAGCCACGCTCTTTTTTGCCAAGAATTCCAAGACTTTGGTACACAAAGCTCATTGGAAATTGTAGACAGCAATCATTTGAGTTCTAAAAATGTAATCTCTACCCCACCTCCCCAAACAAACACAATGCAGTAACACCAGCTCATAATGGAAGAAAAGTATTGGCAGGAATATAGTTCACTATTAACACTGAACAGTTTCAGAGATGTCAGTTTAACCTCTGTTTCTGTTTCTCAAATTAGAAGGGTATTCACATCCTCAGAAAAAGTTTCCCAGCAAACCACTAAATATAACTACAGCATCATTGTGATGAAGTGCAATACCTTTACTGCAAACACAACTTTGAAGAGAGCACACATCACTCATTTTGCTAAGAAAAAGAAAAATGAATCCTAATATAGGAAGTACTTTTAAAACATAAACATACTTTGGCAGAAGTAGTAATGCAGGTATCTTAAAATAACATGAATACTGCAACTATAAAGTCAAACAGCAGTACTTTGGCTTTAAAGTACTTGGGAAATCCAAGCATTCTTCCCTAGTACAATGGAAATTCCTTAGCTCCATGTAGTGATTATATAATGTAGATTAACCCCTTTAGACATGTGGAATATATAAATCAGGTGTCGGCTCATTATCATTCCTGAATCACTCACTTTGCTTGAAATGTTGAGCAGGTAAATATAGTGTGAGGACCTACATGATGACACACACACACATACACCTTACATACATACATACATACATACATACATACATACATACATACATACATACATACAGGTGTTTCAAGCACAGGCATTAATGCCCTTCTAGCTTGCCAATATACCAAAACACTTGTTCCCATAATAAATGTCCAGGCTGTTCTTAAAAATATCTAATCTAGTACTTGCTTTAATGCAATTTGGTAGTCTGTTCCAAGCATCAGCTACTCTGTCAGAGAACTAATTAGTATACTTTTCATTCCTATAGAATCTTCTACATAGTTTATCTGATGATTCTCTAGTGCTTTTTGATAACCACAAACATTCCCAGAGGTAGTTGTCCCTAAATGCCCTATATACCTGAATAAGATCTCCTCTTAAATATCTGTAAGAAAGACTGTACAAGTTCAGATATTTTAGTCTTTCATAATAACTTAGATGTTCACATCCATGGATGCCCTTGGTATATTTCCGCTGTACTCTTTCCAGTTTATTCATGCTTGTTTTATATAGGGTTTCCATATTGCTATTCCATACTCAAGTTTGAGTCTAATACAACTAACAAAAAATGACTTCATTATGTTTGATTTCCCAGACTTTATAAATCTTTTTATACAACCTATAGTTCTATAACTATCATTAGCCAATTGGCTGATATGATTAGAAAAACTCATAGCTGAATCTACCCATATACCCAGGTTCTTAAATAAGTCTACAGTTTCAATCACTGTGTGCTGTATTAAATATTCACCTTTCAGTTTATGTCTCCCAAATCCCATATGCTTAGTTTTTGATGTATTTATCAACATATTATTCTCCTGTGCCCAAATGGTCAGTTTAGTCAAATTATTTTGCAGACATGCCTTATCTGTAACACTTGTAATTAGTTTACCCAATTTCAGGACATCAACATATAGACTGTAGAACACCTCAGATGAAAAAGTAAGGTCTGAAAGATACAATCTAAACAAGTAAGGGCCTAGGACAGAGCCCTGTGGGACACATTGACTATAACCAAGGATTTTACCTGTCCATTTGGTGTGTGATACTTGCCATGTCCTATTTGTAAGCCATGCAGCTATCCATCTTATCAACAGTACATCAATACCTAGTTGTACTAATTTATTGATCAGTGTTTTGTGTATGGCCCTGTCAAATGCTGAAGTTAAATCTATATAAATCACATCACAACACAATTGTTCATTCATAGCTGTTATTATATTGTTACAGAACATCATGTTACAGGTGGTTGTTGTTTACAGGTGGCAATAGATCAATTTTCAACATATGCATGCTGATATATGGTTTCAAGTCCCAACCTATCCAGTTCTGACAATAACGTAATCAGTATTACCATCGCCATTTTTTTTTCCACAACATGAAAGTAGACTTAAGGGTCTATGTGATTCTGTGTTTGTCCTACTCCCCTTTCCCTTAAAGACAGGTTTAATAAAGTGCATGTCTCCAGTCTTGAGGAATCTCCTCATATTTATATGACCTAGTGAATAATAGTTATAATGGTAGTGTACATTTTTACTGAAGTGTTCTCAGGTCATTGTTACTTATTCCGTCTCCTCCTGTGCTTTGGATCCAGTTTGCACAGTTCTTTTTCAATATATAATCTAATTTAATTAAACTTAATAGCAAGAGTGAATATTTAGAACACTGGCTAGCTAATGCCAAGTGTGACTCATTTATCAGTAATGCACTTCTAATTAGTCATTGACAATTCTATTAATGGGAATTACACTTACAAATGGTGTGTCAGAGAGAATAGGCTTACATCAAACTTTTGTCTAACATTTACTGACTTAGCAGATTACCTTTAGGTCACATTTATTAAATATTGTTAGAAGAACTGTGCCTATGAGTAAAATGTGTATGTAAGTCATATGAATTGCATACAAGTTCAACTTAAAGACAGAAAACGACAAAACCACTGCACAATTAAAAGACAATGATGTCACAAATGCAGCAGCACTGAGAAATGGCCGCAAAAGAAAAGGAAGAACACAGTCTGGTACTGAACAGATTTGTTTGTAATGTAACATGCTTCAATATTGTTTGTAATGTGGCATGCTTCAATAGCAGAATTTCTGCAATTATCACCTTCAACAAGACTTGTACTGTGAAAAGACAAAGGACAGGTGTGAGAATATGGGTATATATTACTATAAATGTTATATGTCTCAATGACAAAGCTAAGCCAATGTGCTCTACTTTCCCAATCTAATAATGCCAATGTTGATGTGGCAAGCACTATTAATCCTGGTAATATTTTATGGTAATGCCATGGTTTCATCATTTATATCTAGACAGGGTGATGTCTCTGTCCAAGTAGAGACTGTTGGTGTCAGCATTTTCACTGTATAGTACCAGATATTTGAGAAAAAAAATGACACCAATTTAAGATACTGTTATTTTTGGCTTCAGCGTTTGCACAATACTTAGCATTGCATTGATGACTGGCAGTGTCGACTCTCATTGAATAGCATCTCAAGTCAAAAACTCAAAAATGTATCTCACATACGCAAACACTTAAGGCCAGATTCATGAATGCCTACACTAAGTGCACACAATCTGTATTCAAGAATATCCCTACCACATTTTTGTGCTGTTTATTCACTCAGAAATATTATACTAAGTGTGCACATAGTCTATACTTTGTAGTAACCTTTATGAATCCCCCTTGATATTTCAACTGCAAGAAAATCAGTAGGAAAACTAAAATTAGAAGGAAGAGGGTGGTAGTCATGCTTGAGTTGTCTATTCACTCAGAATGGTATACACTTTGTGTACACGTAGTGTAGACATTCATGAATCCTGCACTTTGTCATCAGTAGCACAAATTAGACTTGCACCAATGTGCTTCAGTCTGCACTTTGGACAGTACTGAGTGCAGAAAATATGTTGTGGAACCTTCTTTGTGGTTAATGCAGTTAAGTTGTAAGGAGAAACAGAAGGAGTGCAGGGTTTGAATCCGCATTTGGTATATTTTGTTTTAAGGGGTTAAAAGAAAACATTATTTATTTAATTGTAGTGAGTTTCACTTGCAATTTCAAACTTTAATGTCAGAACACAAGGGTGTGTATAATGAATGATAGACAAGATAACTCAGAATTTTCTCACATGAAGCAATCCTAGTAATCATTACATTGAAAACACAGTTTTATGTGCCTGATGTTACAAAGATTTATTTTGCTAAAGTGTGAGAGAGTATATGTTCTAGCATAATGATGTGGGAATTATGGATCAGTCATCGATAACAGTTGTAAACATATGCTTGATATTGCTACCTGGAAAGTAATACTTGTCACTACCACATGAGTATATTGTATTGAGGTATGCAGCTTTAAACATCATATCCTGTAAAATTCTGCATGGACCCTTCATCAATAGTTTGTCTAACAAGATTGCATGATGACAGTGACTGACAAATATAATTTGTCAGCTTGCAAAGAGTTATATATGTCAATGTTCCAGGATAATGACATACAGTAGGTAATGAGTTTACATCTTCGCATTTTATGTGTCTGTGTAAGTATGGGTCATTACTCTCCACATTGTAGTTGTATAATGGCACCAAGTTGAGAAATCCACACACAGACTAATGACTTTATTTATTTTTTTAGTTTCTACCTTTGCGTTACACTTGAATTGCCCACTGGACTATCAGTTAATGACAGTTCACTTCCCAGAGCAAAAAAATCAAAAACTTCCTTTTCTGTCTGTAAAACCTTAGCCTTTGACAGTACAAATGATACTGTGTCAGTGTGCTTCAGTCAGAACTTTGAATGGTACTGAGAGTTCAAAATACACCAATTATAAAACCTTTTCTGTAGCTCAAACCTGTTAATATAGTACATTGTAAGGAGTAACACAAGAAGGCTAGGCTATGAATCCAGGTTACAGATTGTTCTAAATTGTGGGCAGGCTGCATTGTTGTAATTTCCTGTTTTTTTTTTTATTTGAACATGAAGTAAAATTGTCAATTTAATAAATGAAACTTGCGACAGAAGTCTGTGTAACAAATCCTAAACAAGTTAACATTCCTCTGTGTCATGCTTGTTAATCATACCACTGATTAGAATAAACTTAACATGCAATGGGAGGGGTTTGATGTGACAAGTGGCTATTGCCATAAAGTATGACACTATATATTTAATAACAGTAGGTGTTAGGGAAATCAATAAGATGTGAACCACACACATTTCAACATATGTCTGAACATGGCTTCGGTGGAATGTGATTTCTTATTACCACAATTATATATTGTACTCATGTTTGAAATCAATGCAAAGCACACTTTCACAAAGGAATACATATTTCCTTCTATATATTAGTCCAACAAAATAACATCTCAGAGTGCAACACAGCAAGGCTTAACAGAATTAGTGCTATCTCTAATCATGTTCCAGTTATTACACATTAACTTACTTAGAGTCTAGGAATGTAAGTTCTTCAGTGGCATTTATAGTTAAATAGGTTCATAGGTTCATAGGTTCATAGGTAGGTACTAGGCTATCGGCCCAAGGGCCTATGCAAGCCTAGCCAACAAGGTTCCCTGGCTTATGCCACCCAAGAAAGTTATTTTCCTGTGCCACTGATGAGCAGAGACACAGAAGTGATCCCCGGGGTGTATTTCCTATTTCCCATCCACTCATCAAGAAAGAGTGCTAATGAAAAACTTTGCTTGACATAGATGGGTAGCCTGTTCCAGAGTATGGGAAGTCTCTGGGATAGGAATCTATCCCTCCAGCATGTCCTGTTTATTGTGGTGACAAGGTTTAGGTCCTTAGAGCGTGTAGCTTGGAGGGATTGGGATTTCTTTAGGTGTAGCATGTCCCACAGCTCTGGGTTTGACATAGCTTTATATGTTAGGCAGAGATCACCTCTGAGTAGGCGATATGCTACGGAGTAAAGCTGGAGTTTTTTGAGGCGGTCAGTGTAGGGCATTTGTTTGAGTCCAGTAATCCTCTTTGTGAGATACTTCTGTGGCCTTTCCAGCTGCTGCAGATGTCTTGTGAGGTACATTCCAAAAGGGGCGTTGTACTCTATAATGGGTCTAATGAGTGATGAGTAGAGGGTAACGATGACCACTTTTTTCCCTGGATGAGAACCCTTTTATGATGAGGTGTGCCACGTAGAAGGACTTCCTGACTACTGTGGCGATGTGACTATCAAAGGAGAGACTACTGTCCACCTGGGTCCCAAGGTCTCTTATCACGCATTCGGTGTTAAGTAGATTTCTGCCTATGTGGTAGTTCATGGGTACAGAGTTTTTACCAAAGGGGATGACACTGCACTTTTTGGCACTGAGCTTGAGGCCATGGCTCTGACACCAGGCATCTGTCTCAGAGAGGCCCTTCTGTAGGATGTTCACATCATTTGGGGACTTGACTATGGCTCCTAGTTTGCAGTCATCTGCGAACTTCATTAGCCAGAGGCCTTCTGTGTTAGCCTGTACTTCAGAGAAGTAGATACCAAACAGGAGCAGTCCCAGGACGGAACCCTGTGGTACTCCACTGGTCACTGGTTTGAGGTCAGATTTGGAGTCTGCAACTTTTACAGTGTGGGTTCTGTCAGTGAGCAAGTTGGCAACCCATCTTGTGACGTAGGGATTTATGCCTAGTTTATTGAGTTTAGCTATAATTCCAGAATGGGGGATGGTGTCGAAAGCCTTGGCGAGGTCAAGATAGGCTGTGTGAACCACTTTACCCTCATCTATGGCTTTGGTGACTGCCTCAAAGAAGTCGATCAGGTTCAGGAGGCATGATCTGCCTTTCACAAACCCGAACTGGGTGGGATCCAGAGTTTGGAGGTTACCAATGTCTTTGTTTATGAGTTCCATGATGATACATTCCATGGCTTTGCAGACCAGGCTCATCAGGCTAATAGGTCTATAGTTCCCGGGGTCAGTGGTGGCTCCCCCTTTGTGGAGTGGGATAACTGTTGCTGTGCGCCATTCAATGGGCACAAAGCCTGATGCGAGGCTATTATTGAACATGGTGCTTAAGTGGGGAGCCAGTGCATTCTGAAATTCGTGTAAAACGCAGCCTGGGATGTTGTCTGGTCCCATGGATGCTGTGTTTTTGGCTTTAGAGAGTGCAGCTTTCACCTGCGTAGTTGTGATTACAGGGACTCTGCATTCTTCCTGTATAGATATGGGCCCTTTAGGGGGTGAAGGGGGGTAAAGTTAGCACTGAACCTATCTGCCAGGATGTTGGCAATATCAGTTGGTTCTGTAATTTTCATGCCTTTGTGCAGTAACTCAGAGCAGATCTGGGTATTGCCATTGAGATTCTTGACATAGCTATAGAATGCTTTGTGGTTGTCCTTGGAATTAGTGGCAATTTTATTTTCGTAGCTAGCTTTGGAGGATCTTATAAGTGATCTCAGCTTCTTACTGAGGCTGACCAGGGAGCTCCTCCACTCATGGGATTTTACTCTCTTTTGCAACAGTTTCTTCCTTCTGTTGTACAGTTTGTTTATGGCAGGGGACCACCAGATTGGCTTCTTTTTTTGGAGGATAGCGTCTTGGTTCTCTTTGGGATAGCACGATCCATGCACTCATGTAGGTGCTTATAGAGCACATTTGTGTAGGATTCAGCAGTTGTGACTGTATTTTCCATCTGCATGGGTGTCATGAAGTTCACTACTTCTGTCTTAAGAAGCATGAAGTTGGCTTTGGAGAAATGTCTTACTGTGGTTTCCTTAATGGGAGGTGGGAGTGGGATGTGGATATCGAGCGTGATTAGCTTATGGTTGGATCGGACCAACGAGGAGTTGACTTCAGGTGTGGAACACCGGTCACTCATGTTGGTAATGACTAGGTCTAGGATATTGTTGTCCCTGGTGGGGGTGTGGATAAGTTGATCTAGGGCATTGGAGTTTATGAATTCCAGAAAGCATTGCACTAAGGAGTTACATGAGTAGTTTTCCCAGTTAATGGTGGGGTAGTTGAAGTCGCCCATTATTAGGGTGTTTGGTTGAACCCTAATATTTTCCAGTACATCAAGAAAAGAGGAGTGGGAATCCTGGGCCATGGTGGGGAATTTGTAGCAAGCTACAATTTGGATTGCAGTTTTGCCAAGAGTTAGTTCCACTTGGATAACCTCGGATGCATTATGCTGAGCAACTAGCCTGGAGGTGTGGATATCCTTAATGAATATGGACACACCCCCACCTTTGGTGTTTCGGTCCAGGTTAGATGGCCGAAAAGTGCGGTATGAGTTATAGCCTGGTAGTGCAGGGGTGCTCTCTAGAGCCTTGAACCATGTCTCAGTCACTGCACAGATATCGATGTTCTCCATTTTAAGGAGTGCCTCGAGTGAGTGCATTTTGAAATTTAGACTTCTAGCCTTGAGTAGCATTACCCTCAGTTTTTGCTTACCTGTTCCTGTTATGGTGGTGAATTTGTTACTTGAACCCTGCCTAAAAAAGGCACTATAGGGGCAGCAAGAGCCTTAGCCAGTATCTGGAATCCCAGGGGCGACAGGCGCAAATACATAGACTAAACCAGTTCAGTTTACCTTTTTTTTCCATGGGTTCCAGTCACTGTGTAAAACTAACTGGAGCGAGGTGTTCAGTGTAAAAACTGCAGATGGAATGTGGAAAGATTTGAAAGAGAAATTGTTTGATTGCAAAAAAAAGATGTTTAACATTAAGATCTAGGCATATAACGTTAGGGGGTATATTTCCATAAGAACAAGGAATCTCATTAAGGTGAGAGACAAAAAGTATAAGAAATGGACAAGAGGTTGAACTACAACTTTGAAAACTGAAATAAACAAGCTGTACAAACAGATTAAGTATAGTGTGAGACAAGATCAAGAAAAATTTGAAGAAAATTTATATAAAAATATTGAGCATAATAGGAAACCTTTTTATAGATATATAAGATGCAGAAGGAGTAAAGATACATAAATTGATAAACTATGTGCAGATTCTAAAATTTATTCTCAAACACACCAGATTATAGATATATTTACAAAATATTATGCAAAGCAGTTTGGCTCCACAAAAGGGATGATAAGTTGTCCTAGTAATATCCAGATAACCCCAGCTACTAGAATAAGATTCGATTATATTGAAAAAGAACTGCTCAAACTGGATCCAAACAAAGCACAGGGAGGAGACAGAATTAGTAACAATGACCTGAGAACAGTTCAGCAAAAACTTTATATCTATTAATCACTAGGTCATATAAATATGGGGATATTCCTCAAGATTGGAGACATGCACTTATTAAACCTGTCTTTAAGGGAAAGGGGAGTAGGACAAACTCAGATTCATATAGACCCTTAAGTCTACTTTCATGTTGTAGAAAAATAATGGAGAAAGTAATATTGGATAAGTTATTGTCAGAAATGGATAGATTGGGACTTGAAACCATATATCAGTATGCATATGTTGAAAACAGATCTATTACCATCTGTAACATGATGTTCTATAACAATATAATAACAGCTATGAATGAAAAGTTGTGCTGTGATGTAACTTATACAGATTTAACTTCAATATTTGTCAGATCATTAACAAAACAGTGATCAATAAATTAGTACAACTAGGTATTGATGTACTCTTGATAAGATGGATAGCTGCATGACTTACAAATAGGATAAGACAAGTATCATACAGAAACTGGACAGGTGAAATTCCTGGTTACAGTCAGGGTGTCCCACAGGGCTCTGTCCTAGGCTCTTACTAGTTTAGATTGTATCTTTTATACCTAACTTTTTCATTTGGGGTATTCTACAGTCTATATGCAGACGACCTGAAATTGGGTAAACTGATTACATGTGTTACAGATAAGGCATTTCTGCAAAATAACTTCAATGAATTGACCATTTTGACACAGGAGAATAATATGCTGATAAATACATCAAAAACTAAGCATATGAGATTTGGGAGACATCAATTGAAAGGTGAATATTTAATACAGCACACAGTGATTAAAACTGTGGACTCATTTAAGGACCTGGGTATATGGGTAGATTCAGCTATGAGTTTTTCTAATCATATCAAACAATTGGTTAATGATAGTTATAGAACTATATGTTGTATAAAAAAGATGTATAAATTCTAGGAAATCAAAACTGATGATGTCATTGTTTGTTAGTTACATTAGACACAAACGAGAATATGGAATAACAATGTGGAAACCCTATTAAAAACAAGTATGAGTAAACTAGAAAGAGTGTTGTTGTCGTTCGGCTTTTCCCAGTTTGGGGTCGCCACAGTGGAACTCCGGTCCGCTAATGATTGGCAGTAGATTTTGACGAATGCCAAGGTGCCAGCTCGACGTTCAACCTTCAACGAAGACACGCCCATTTACGCATGTCTTTTGAATGCCCACCTAACTGCTGGGAGGACATGCAGACTCCACACAGAAGGCACTCTCCGCACTCCAGTCGAGAATCGAACGTAAACTAGAAAGAGTACAGTGGAAATATACCAAGGACATCCATGGATGTGAAAATTTAAGTTATTATGAAAGACTAAAATATCTGAACTTCTACAGTGTCTCTTACAGATATCTAAGAGGAGATCTTATTCAAGTATATAGGGCATTTAGAGACATCTACCTCTGGGGATGTTTGGGGTTATCAAAAAGTACTAGAGAATCATCAGATAAATTATGTAGAAGGTTCTATAGGAATGAGAAGTGCACTAATTGATTCTCTGGCAGACTAGCTGATGCATGGAACAGACTACCAAATTACAGTAAAGCAAGTAGCAGTTTAGATATTTTTAAGAACAGCTTGGTCACTTATTATGGGAACAAGTGTTTTGGTATATTGTCAAGCTAGAATGGCATTAATGCCCATGCCTGAAGTATTTGTATGTATGTATGTATTATAGGATGTTGCAGTTCTCATTACTTTATTGATATTAATTCTGATGCATATACACTATCTTGCTTTTCTCATTGTTCCTTCAAATATGTGTGTTTTTTGGCACATGCCTTGTTTTGTGGTGTGATCAGCTAATGTCCATGTCCATAGACTGCTGATACAGATTGGTAGGTGCTCAAGTCTGGACTACAATTTTGAAATATTTCATTTCTTATAAAATTTTGCCTTGTGAAAATGTATGTATTTATTTTATTTTTATTTATTTTACATTTGTTTACCGGGAAAGTCCGACTGGACACAGGTCCATTTTCAGCAGAGCCCTGGGGAGAAAAGCTCCAAATAACAATAACAATACAGTACATAAGACAAAAATATGGGCAACATATAAGAAAACACATGAGCATACATAATGAGAATACACACAAGCATATGGGTAACATATCAGAAAACATATGATCATACATAATAAGAATACAAACAAGTATACATAAATAGGGATTATCAGTTATTAATTGTAAGTAATTATTATAGTAAGTTATACAGATGTGAGAAATTAAGAGTTACATTTTTTTAGACGATGGTTATTCATTCTGTTTAGAGCAAAACAATGATAGCTCAGGGTTCCTTGCAACAGTGCAGTGGTCTAGATTAACCTGGGGAGTAGCATGAGCAGAGCCAGATATTTAAATAGTGGGTTTTGAGGAGTTTTTTTTAATTGATAAGTAGAGGTGGTAGAGGTTAAGTGGCTGGGGAGTAAATTCCAGATTTTGCCAGTAGTAAAGGCAAAGAGAGATTTACCAGTATCATTATTATGTTTGAGGATGTTGATGAAGTTTTTGTTACTAGATCTTAAGGCTCTAGTGGTGGTGTGGGGGTGAATTAGATGTTGTAGTGGTGGGGTTTTGTTAGGAAGGTAGTAGAGTTTGTGTGCTATAGAGATTTGGTTTAGTGGGAGTAGTTGGGGTAACTCAAGCCAATTAAGTTGCTTGAGGGCTAGACAGTGATGGGATCTATGTGAGGCATCGGTAGCAAACTTAGCAATCTTGTAACAAGATTCCATTTTGTTTAGTTCGGTGTGGCAAAGGTTAGTTAAGATAGGGAAGGCATAAAAGAGGATGGATAAGAGATGAGTCCTTGTAATTGTGGCTTTGGTATGTTTAGTGATGAACTGTCTGTTCCTATAAAGGAGACCAAATGTTTTGTTAACTTTCTTCATTGTTTGGGCTATGTGTATGTCAAATTTCAGATTATTGTCAATTTCTACTCCTAGGAGTTTTGTGTGTGTTGTTGGGTGATTTGTGTATTATCTTTGGATTTTATGGTAAAATCCTAGTTTAGAGGTAGAGACTACCAGGGCTGAAGAGAATGAGTTTTGATTTTTTGGGGATTAAGAATAAGGTTGATGTTGGTGAACCATGCTTCAGCTAATGTAAAGTTATTTTGAGTTATGGTCTGTAGTTCATTTATGCTGAGGGCGACATGTATAATGGTGCTGTCATCTGTGTATTGCACTACTGAGACAGAGGGTGAGGATGAGGCTATCTGGTTTGTAAATAGTGAGAAGAGTAAAGCACTGAGGATGGACCCTTGAGGGACACCTATAGCTACTGGTAATGGAGGGACAATTGGTCTTGCCATAGAACTGCCTGCTGATGGTCTGATAAGTAGTTATTGAACCATGATATGGTGGAGGAGCTTATGTTAAAGGTGGATAGCATTTCTAGAAGCATTCTATGGTTAACCATATCAAAGGCTTTGGTTTCTAGAAGCATTCTATGGTTAACCATATCAAAGGCTTTGGACAAGTCTAAGAATATGGAGGATACAAATAGTCCATTGTTTCTGTGGTGATTGACAATGTTGGTATATGAAAGTAATGCTGTGGTGGTACTATGGAAAGGTCTGAAGCCATGCTGGGATTTGGATAGTAGGTAATTTTTTGGATGTACTGTATTAGTTGAGAATGAACTACTCTCTCTAATATTTTTGATAAAGGTGGTAGAATCGCTATGCGGCAGTAGTTGGAGAGCTCAAGGGAGTTACCTCCTTTGTGCAGTGGTATAATATGTGATGTTTTCTATGAGTGAGGTACTTTACATTTGGATATTGAATTATTTATGAGAATGGACATGGGATAGGCTGTAGCTTTTGCTGTTATTTGAAGGAAATCTGCTGGGAGATTATCAGCTGCCAATGTGGTTAGTTTGAGTTTTTTGAGGAGTTTACCAATTGTATTAGTAGGGACAGGGTGTAGGGAAAAACTGGAGGAGTTGTTTTGTGTACAGTGATGGGTAAGGGTAGCTGTTGATATGGGGCTGCTACTACTATCTTGGGAGTTGGCTAGGGCTTTGACTGTTTTGGTAAAGTATTTGTTAAATTGGGTGGGGATGTTCTCATGGTTGTTTGGTACTATAGGGGATGGAGTGGTGGATTTTCCTGGATGCAGTAAGCTATTTATTGTGGCCCAGAATTTTTGAGGGTTGCGAGCATATTTTTCCTGCATGTTTTTTAGCAGTTTCTTTTGTCAAGTTTGATTTTTTTTGGCATTGTTGCGGAGTTTTAGATAGTTTTGTCTCAATGTAGTGGTTTTGTGTTTGTCAAATTGTATCTAAGCTTTGTCGCTTTCTTTCATTATAGGTTTAGTATCTTCTGTAAGGCATGGGGCATATTTAGTTTTGATTCTAATGGTTCTGGAGGGTGCATGATAGCTTAAGATTTTTAGGAAGGTTGAGTTAAACTACTGCATGGTTTCATATAGTGATAGTTGTTTTAGGGGAGTCCAATTACATCATTTTAGTGTATTGATTAGGTCATTATCTCTGAAGGTCTTTTTGTTACGCACTACTATGAGGATGGGTTGGTTAAAGCAGTGGGATCAGTTCATAATTATGTAAGTCACTTGGTGGTCACTCAGACTGTCAGGAAGACAGCTTGATCGCTGCACAAGAGTGAGGTCAGAAAGCAGAATCCAGTCCAACATGGACTGGCGATTTGATGTTTTGTCAGTTCTAGGGGGTCAGAGATAATTTGGGTGAACCCATGGAGGTTAATGTAGTTCGAGGGATATTGGCTGGAGCAGTCAGTCCAGTCAATATTAAAGTCACTTAATAGTATAGTTTCTTGTGGAAAAGAGGTTGACATCCAGTTTAGTAGGCTTTCCTGTATAGTATTGTTATTTCCTGGTGAGATATAGCCACCTGCAATAATTATTTGTTTGTTGGAGTTTAGTTTTAATTTAGCAAGAATCAGTTCGACATTTTTGACTTCTTGGGAAATGCACTCAAATTGTTCAATGAGGAGGTGATTGTGGAATAGTATTGCTATGCCTCCTACCTTTTTCCCTGTTCTATCTCTATGTATAATATTGTAGCCAGGGGAAGTAATTTCATTTTATTGTGTTCTGGTTTAAGCAAAGTTTCTGTTAATACAATGATATCTGCTTTGTATAGAGATAACAGGGCATGAAGGCCCTGCATTTTGTTAAGTATACGTCTTACATTTATGTTTAAGAGGATGAGAGATGAGGTAGGTCTTAGGTATAGAGGATTTGGCTGTTTTAAATTTGTGTTGGTAGATGTATTGGGTCCTGGATAAGGGTGAATGTCGCCACAGCAAGTGGGTTTTTGAAGTAGATATAGATAGAGTTTGGTTAGTTTGTGAAATATTTTAGCTTGTTTTAGGGAAGAATGAGGAAATATGCATACATATGTTATTCTACCAGCATTGGCCTGCTTGCTCCTTTATGTGGGTGACCGTTATAACAACCCATGTCGTACCTTTCCGTTATAAGTACAATTCATCTAGTCAAATGAAGAATTAATGGTGGACAGATTATTAAACTCTAGGAATAGGTCAGAAGAAGTGCTTCTATACACTTAGAAGGTGCTAGGATTAAATGGCACATAGATGTGTATTATCATGTAGAGACTGTAGTAATTAATGATGTGATAGATAAAATTGCACAAGGAGCACTACAGCATGTATTAAAAATGTACACAGTCAGCAAACATTAGGATAATGTGAGTATGCCCTTGTACTACCCGTAAAATGAATACCGTACTGTACTCCACTGATCATAACACATGTAAATGATAACACAGTAGAAGTTGACAGAACACACATGTTCTGAAATGGGTCACAAACAGAAATATCAATATTTATTTAGTCTTTATGTGCATGAATCTTGGCCTGTACCAACATAAACCACTTCTATTTGCCTTCCAAAGTTAAAAAAAGACTCAAAAAGAAATTCAGTATGTGCCAGTACTTTGCCATCAGTAATGTAACTGAGCTTGTCAGCAGAGTGCTTCATTAAGTGATTTGAACAAAACAATAGGTAATGCCAATGGCTTGTATCACCTCTGTTTGTTTTAATGGCCACTTGTAGTCAGGATGTGACTTCACTGTGATGTTGTGTACGCAGAACATACTGTAAATTATATTTGCATTTCAACACATCAGTCTTGGAAATGTTTACAGTGATATGGAACCTTTACACAAAAAGTTACTGAGTTTTATTAATTATAGTAGTTTCACATGATCTACATGTATGTCTTCTATTTACCTTGCACGCTGTATGCAAATTACAAAATCTTAACAATAATATACCATCCTAATAAGCTTTGCATACAATGCCGTTGAACTGAATGGTCAGGAATGGTTGGGGGCCACTCCAGTGTTTCACAGCTGTGATTACCACCCATCATATACAAGATCCATACACCATAATGTGAAACACCTAGATATCATTCACACTACCACAATGTCCAGGACTGAAGTTATATATGACTATATTCTGCAGTATGTAATGAAGTGTGAGCAACACATTACTGGTAGTCTGCATGTCAGGATGCAATGCTATTCAACCAGACTTGTGATGCATGTGCTGCCCCACAATTGCAGTAAGACTTCTGCTGTGGGACTGGCAGTTGATACAATATATTCTTACATGTGTACTTAGGCAGGTGTTCAAATACAGCAATGACCGGTTAGTGTGTGTGTGTGTGTGTGTGTGTGTGTGTGTGTGTGTGTGTGTGTGTGTGTGTGTGTGTGTGTGTGTGTGTGTCTGTGTCTGTGACTGTGACTCTAATGATAGGTATAAGTGGATTATTTATTTATTTTACATTTGTTAACCAGGATAATCCAACTGGACTAGGTCTATTTTCAGTGGAGGCCCGGGGAGAAAAGTTCCACACTTAGATACAAATTCTTCTTTAGGCTTTTCCCAGTTAGGGGTCACAACAGCAGATCACCTGTCCGCTCACGATTGGCAGTGGAGTTTTACGGTGTTGAGTTACAATCCCAGAGCCCAACCTTCCACAAAAGGCACACACATGCACACACTCACGCCTAGGGCCAATTTGGAGTGTCCAGTCCTCCTACAGCATGTCTTTGGAATGTGGGAGGAAACTGAATCAGCCAGAGGAAACCCACACAACCACAATGAGGACATGCAGACTCTGCACAGAAGGCACCCTTGTTGAGGATCGAACTAGAGAGCCTCTTGCTGTGAGGCAGCAACGCTAACCGCTGCACCACTGTGGCTGCCCTCCACAATTAGATACAACAACAACAAGAAATAGGCAAAATGGATAATGATAGAATTGAGACATGCACAATAACAATGCTGAATTTAAATCTAAAGTTTATAATCTTGTATTATGTTAATAGTAGGTAGATTAGGAGGGAGACAATGTGGATCAAGAAGAAGTAATTGTTATGTTATACATGGGCAGATCCAGGTTTTCCTGAGATGTGATTTAAGTGATCTTTTGAAATGAGTGATAGTTAAGGCAGAAGTTACAGAGGAGTAGAGGTTGTTCCAGATTTTAGCTATGGTATGAGAGTATAGAGCTTTCCCTGTGGTATTGTTGGCACTAGTGATACAGAGGAGAGATTTATTAGTAGAATGGAGGGGATGACTAGTAGAGTAGAAGAAAAGTAGTTGTTTTAATGCTGGAGTTTTGTCAGGGTATTTCAGGGTGTTAAAGGCACTGATTAGCTGTTGGTAGGTTAGTAATTGAGGAAATTCTAGCCATTGAATATCTCTTAGTGCCTGGCAGCGATGGGGTCTGAAGGTAGAGTTGATTAACAAATTTGGCAATTTTGTTGTAGCATGACTCAATTTTGTCAAGATCAGTTTTTCTAATATGGGTTAGGATTGGTACTGCATACATAAGTGTGGACAGTGAGTTTGGGCTAAGGTGTTTCTTGCTCTGTCTGTGAGAAAATTCTTGTGTCTATAAAAAGTTCCCATTTTTTGTGAACCTTTTGGATGGTTTGAGCTATATGGACATCAAACAAAAGATTTTACACCGAGGAGTTTCGTATGGGCTGTAGGAGAGATGACAGTGCCATTTCTATAAGTGATAGAGAAAGTTAGGGGAGTAGATTTAGATTTATTAGGGGTGAACAGGAGTAGTTTAGTCTTGTTGGGGTTAAGAATGAGTTGGATGTCAGTGATCCAACTTTTAAAAGAGTAAAAGGATTCTTGGGTCAGCTGCTGTAGGGTAGTAAGAGACAGGGCTGAGCAGATAAGTGTTGAGTCATGTGCGAATTGTGCAAGTGTGGCTTGTTGGGTGGTGTTATGTAGGTTGTTAGTGAAGATAGAAAAAAGAAGTGGGCCCAGTATTGAGCCTTGAGGTACACCTATAGTAATTGGAAGTAGAGGAGATAGCCAACCTTGCCATTGGACAGATTGCTGTCTGTCCGAAAGATAGTTTTTGAACCAGGAGATATTAGAGGGGGCAAAGGGTAGGGAGGTTAGAGCATCTATTATTTTTGGGTGTGAGACCATGTCAAATGCTATGGAGAGGTCTAAAATGATAGCAGATACATAATTATTATTATTTTTATGATGATTAACCTGATTAGTAAAAGAGAGAAGAGCAGTACTTGTGCTGTGGTGTTGGTGGAAGCCGTGTTGAGTGGTGGAGAGAAGATTATGTGTGCTCAGGAAATGCATAACTTGAGAGTGAATACATTTCTCAAGAAGCTTAGATAAGGGAGAAAGTATGGCTATTGGATGGTAGTTAGAGAAATCGTATGAATTACCACCTTTATGTAGAGGTATAATGTATGATATTTTCCTCTATCTGAGGGAGATAGGCTTCCTGAATAGATCGATTGATAAGGATTGAAACTGGGTAAGATAAGGAAGCAGATGCTATTTTTAAGAAGTTAGTATGTATACTGACTGTTGCAAGAGTGGTGAAGTTTCATGTTTAGGAGGAGTTTTTTTTTTAATTTTAGAGATCAGAATAGGTAAGAGAGTGAAGGAGTGTATGCTATTTGGAATTTTGGTGGAGGTAAATGAATAGTTATTTTTGCTAGAGGTAGGTGAAGAGTTATTTTTGGACAGCTGGGTGGACAGTGTCTGGATTGAGTTTGTAAAGTGATGATTAAGTTGGGAAGCTATGTCTTTATTATTGGGGAGGTGGGGTAGGAGTGGCTGTTTTTCCGGGTTTTAATAGGGAGTTGATAGCATGCCAACAATTTGGGGGGTGGTTGAATGTTTGTTTTGGAGACCTAGGAAGTAGTTTTGTTTATCAAGTTTGCAGTTATCTAATAGTCTTATGTGGAATTATCTAACAGTCTTATGTGTAACTTCCACTCAAGAGAAAACTTTACACTGGAAAAGGACTTCCACATCACTTTCAGTCCTTTTTAGTCCAAACATCAGCTTTGCAACACACTGCTAAGGTTAGCCATGTCATGAAAGGAGGTACTGCCAGCCCAGCTATCTGGAATTTTGTAAATAATTATATGTCATTTGTGAATATCAACATGATTCATATAAAATGTTTGTGTTACAAATGTATTAGAGCTGTATGTCATATAAGATGGCTTATACCGACGTGTGCTGAAGAGGTATTTTACAAAGTGCTGTTTGAAATATATCCACAGTGTACCTTACTGGAATAGAACAGAAATGTACATACACTATTGTAACTGTTTAAATGTATATCTTTTAACAGGGGAAACTGGAGTAGAGAAGGTTAACTTGCAAAACTTCAGAAAAATAGCTGAAATTAAATTACTTTATGGCAGGGCCATAAAAAAAAAGATGTTATCTTTCAATTTCACTACAGCAACAGGCACAATGTCTGTGCTGAGAAGTTTTCTGCATTGTCTTGGAAGTGTTTTATTGTTTTGCGACTTCCAGGATATGGAAAGATCTGAGGAAAAACCCTTCTGTATGTATTTTCACAGGTAGATGCTAAATATTGCTAGCTTTCAGCAGTAGGGGTTTTACCTGGGATAGAGTCAGCTGGCAAGAAATTATGTCATCCTGCAAACTATCCCAGTAGTAATATTTGAGATATTAATTTAGCAAGTTTCTTAGAGAGAGAGCATTCTGTATTCTGCCTTGGACCTGACAAGATCCATTCATCACACATCTGCCTTGCTATGAGTAAGCGAGTCTAGGGAACAGTATAATTCTCTTAGATGTAGTCAGGAATATAGCAAAGCTTATTTCAGATATTTTTCTTTATTTATTTGAGACTGTCCTGCAAGGTTGTTTTAAATATTTCATGTGATGTTGAACTTCTGATATCACTGTAAATATATACTGAGTATTTTCTTGTTCTTTTAATATTTATTATTAAATATTTTTAAACATTTCATTGTGGCTGATCTGTCTACAGATATTTAAGTTTTGAGAGTAGTTGTATATTTATTTGGTAACACCGTGTAGGCCACTCCTAATAGCCTTGCTCTTGGTCAAATTACAATTTGTTTTGATAGTAACATTACACAGTAAGAGTGGACACCCTTTGTTAAGGGCCTTAAAATAGCTGATAAGGAGCTAGCTGGTGACAGTAATAACTACCTTATAGTCTGCGCAGAATGGGGGGCATAGCTAGTAAACCTGTGTCAGCCTTTCCAAGGTGTGTGTGTGTGTGTGTGTGTGTGTGTGTGTGTGTGTGTGTGTGTGTGTGTGTGTGTGTGTGTGTGTGTAAATCAAACCTCAAAGAGTGTGTGTGTGTCAGCTACTTGGGCAGGGATACAAAGTACTGGTTGGACAGAGAGGGTGCTAGACATCTTGGCTTGGCCACACAGCTGAGATCTTAACTCTATAGCTGAGCCAGTGGGGAGTCTTATTGGGGATTTGGAGAAAGAAGGAGAAATCAGTGCTGGACTGACTGTGGTGTCTGTGTGCTCTTAAGGAAATTGCACTTGATGCAGAGAGCTGAATCTTGAAATACTCTGTGTGTACCTGTCATTCTCCCAATTTATGTCTCCCACTGTTACCAGTGGTGATAAATGAGGCTCCTTGACTGCTGGGCCAGTGGTGGGTTGTCACAAGCTCTTCAGATGTTCTTTGTGTCACATTTGCAGTAAGACTTCTCCTATGTTACGAGTGGTGGTTTGCTGTCACTGCAGTTGACTGAATCTTAAATGGTTAAACAATTCAATGAAAACCCAGCTGATGGAAACTTCATTTCAATGTATCACAAATTACATTCTGCATAGCATAATACAGCATAAAACAATATTTTTCAAGAGGGTAAGCTTCCCTGCATGTCACTCTATAATTATATGTACTAACTCTAAGGTCACACTGCCATGTTATAAAGATACAAAACACCATACACAGTGAGTCAGCATTGGCACACAGATATCTATAAATTTGGGGGTGTGACATGGGGCATTTCCAACCCATACATAATCTTCTAGACTCACTTTCATAGAAATTCATGTCCTCATAAATGGCATCATCAACTACTACCTACTCTTCTACACTTTTGTATCATTTACAATTGTGTGAAATGAGGGTTCAGTCAACTTGGTTTTAGTCTCATGGGTTTTTAATCAAGTAAATCCTCAATCAAATGGAGTTTCCATCAAAATGGTTCAACCACTTGAATTTCATTCAACTGCAGGTATTTTCAAATGATAGTAAATCATGAGCAGCTACTACATGGTTCTCAAGATTGTGTACTTAAATCTATTTTTGAGCAAACCTCAACTTTGCAACACAATACTGTGGTCATGTCTACAAATGTAGTCTGTGTCACACATGTAGTGTCTTCTGTGGCATGACTGGCTAATACAAGGTTCTCTAGTTTGTATACCTTAGGTGGGTGTTCAAATCCAGAAGTGACTCTCTTGTATGAGTGTGTGTGTGTGTGTGTGTGTGTGTGTGTGTGTGTGTGTGTGTGTGTGTGTGACTTTATTGGTACATATAACTGTTTTCTGCAGCATATCTCATATGACTATTTACAACAGGAAAGAGCTCTGCCATCATTTTAAGCCCCTTTTAGTCCAAATTTCAGCTTTGCAACATAATGCCTCTTCAAATGTGCTATAAGTTACATTTGTATGAACACTTCTCCTGTGGTGTGAGTGGCTAAGGCATGTTTCTCTAGATTGTGTACTTAGGTAGGTGTTTGAATCTGTCAATGATTCACGTGTGTGTATGTGTTTGTGTGTGTGTGTGTGTGTGTGTGTGTGTGTGTGTGTGTGTGTGTGTGTGTGTGTTTGTGTATGTGTGACTCTAATGGCACACTGAACTGGCTTTCACAACATAGCTGATGTGTCAATTTACAAAGGGAGGTCTCTCCTTTTTATCCCAAACCTCAGGTTTGCAACACACTCATGAGTTCAATTCTTGAGTGCTTCATGTCACATTAGTAGTAAGGCTTCTCCTGTTCCACAAAAGATTGTTACAATGCTCTGCACCTTGTGGACTTAGGTACAAAGGTGTTTAGTTCTGACAATGACTAAATACTGTGAATGTCTGTGATAATAATGACTGGTATGAGTATCTTATCCAACAGATGTGGTGTGTCCACATTGACTTAGGCAAAGCCTTTACATCAGGAGAGGCCTCCCACAACTCAAGCAATCAGTTTTGAGACACACATATGCCTTGTAACACAATGATGATGTCATGCCATAAAGTATCTTCTGTCTCACACTTCTAGGCAAGACTTTTCCTGTGGTGCCAGTAGTTGGTTCAGTACTTTCTAGCTCGTGGACTTAGATCTGCAGGTGCTTGAAGCCAGAAATGACTGACTAGTGTGAGTGTGAGTGTGACTGTAATGATAGGCAGTAATAGCCTATACAAGCTACAATTTCAGTCCCTCTTTTGATGGGGCACAGCCTGGATGGCTGAGTGAGAGCAGCACCCTTTAAAACTCTGCAGTCATTTTAAAATTATACAGGAAAGTAACCACAAAAAATAATATTTCTTCACAGAATCAATCTTACACACCCAGGCTTCATTGTACTGAATTTCATGAAATTAATCAAAACATTCCCTGTCAAAATGCTTTGGAGACTTACTAAATTTCAGAAAAGATGAGTTCTTCAATGCATTCCCATTTGGACTACTGACTTAAGAAGGATGTACAAATGATTTCTTCTTCACTTCAAGAGTTGACACTGAAAATATATGGAGTTCAGGACTTCAGGAAAACCTGGAAAATTTGAGAGAAATCAGCTTAGAATAAGCTGACATCCTCAAAAAAATGATAAAACACCAGACAGAAACTACTGATACAGAACATTTTTTAAATGATGTAGATGGAAGGTTAAAAGAAGAAATGCAAACTGAATGCCTACTGAAACAAAACACATGGCTATTAAAATAAATCAGACAACCTTGAAACCAGAGAAAGGAAATGTAATATAAGAATATTTGGTCTACCTGAAAAAAAACAGAAGAAGAAAACATATCTTGGTTACCTGAACTATTAAATCTTTAAGAAGGATTATCATTTGGTATAGAATGAGTTCATAAAGTTATTGGCAAACCTGTTCCCTCTATAACCACTCCTCTGAGATCTATAATTGCAAAAGTTTTGTGTTGTTCTCAAAGCTGTGTGGGAAAAATCACCTTTAAAATTTGGTCATCACAACATAAAACTAACAATGATTATTCAGCTAAAACTGTGGAATTAAAGAGAAAATGCCGGTCTCTGGTGAAACTTTTCAAACAAAATGGAATTAAATTCCATATAATCTTTCATACAAGAATAAAAATGCAGTTATCTAATGAAAATAGACTTTTCAACACCTTAGAAGAAGCAACTTCTTTTGTAAGGGATATTAATATATCCCAACTACAGAAGAAATTGATTGGGCTTCTCCTACCCTGAAGAGATCCTCTGATAACACCTAATGGACTGACCTAAAAAAGAAGAAACAAGAAAAAAACTGAAGTAACAACAAACTCCAGCACTAAATGTAAGTAGACTTCACAGACAAAATGAACCTATCCTAATGACTTTTTCTACTTAACTATTTTATCTTTTATTTGAATATTTCTTTTATCAACAAAGCATATGGAGAGTGAGAGAGAAAGTTAAAAAGGAGAACAATTTCTCTCAAAACAAATATAGATAGTTGCATATCTGCTTTCATAATATACCATTTTAAACACCTTCAACTACAACCATTGGATATTTAATAATCATACAGGTAATTATTTTAATTTAAATATACCACACTTCTGAGTGAAAGTTGAAATGAATAACTTTTCATTTGTTGTCAGTTTCTTTAGTATTGTTCTGTTTGCTCTCATAGCTATTGCTTTTCTGTGCACTGTTTTCTGATTTAACAGCAACGAATTTTGATTCTGGAGTTTTTTAAATACCATTTAAAGTAGGAAAATTTTAAATATAGTAGGGAGTAATCAGCAACTAGATGTTTCCTCATTATATAGACTGAATTATATCCTCCTTTATTAAATTACTGAAAATGTATAACTGAGGCATTTCTGTGTTATATTGATCTTGTTTCGGATTCCTGTTTTGAAAATTCTCCCTATGCACTAATATGTTACCTCCTGGTTGGAAGTGTTAGTGCTGAAGCAAAGAATTGATGTGCTTTTATTATTATAAATATATCAAAATGGAAGAGTAGCTGAAGTTTTCATCAATGATGCCTTAGTAGTTGTCTTATGGCTTATTTGTAGATGTTGACGTGAGTGAGTGAATGAGTTGTTCAGAATGGTCATTATGGTCACAAATAAAAACAAACTAAGAAATAAAGGAAATAATGGACTCTGCTCATGCTAAAATCCATGTTTAATGAGCCACAAAGAATTAAAGCTTTTGTTCCACACCTTGGAAAAAATTGCATATAAAATACATATAATTAACACTACGATTACAATATATAATTCCTTAATTTTAGTGTTAATTTTATATATATATATATATATATATATATATATATATATATATATATATATATATATATAATACATATTTTATATACATTTTTTTATAATGAACATCATGTGATTTTTATATGGTTCTGATTGGTTTGTTTGAATATAAAGGTGGTGATTGTTGTAAATAGATTGTTCTGAGGACATTCCAAGGTGCAGAACAAAAGTGCTAAACCTTTGTTTTGTGGCGCCTTTAACATGTTTTTTTAACTTGAGCAGAGTCCTTTATTTTCTTTATTTCAGAATAGTCATTATACCTTTACAGTCTTGGGAGAGAGTTTTCTCTGTGTAGTTTAGATGCTCCTGCCAGCTCCTCGTTTGTGTAAGAGCTCCCTGTGATAGGTTGTAGTGATTAATATGATGACTGCATAGAGATGTGAGTTTGGTTATTCAAGCCAAGTAGGAGTTGTGCCTGAATTTTTTTGATATGTATTGGGATGATAATGGATGATAATGGAGTGATGACACTGCAAGTATTCTCTGTTGCTCTTAACTAAACTAAACTAAAGTGTTTATGTTTTTCCTGACTAGCATGATGATGTCCAGAGATGGTAACATGGTTGCTGGATTTCTGGTTTTTAGTCTTGGATGTATAGATGAGTTGTGATGGAGATTGGGTGTGGGGCAGAGGAAAACGGATTAACATTGCTGCTGATGTGAAAAGACCATGTGGCTTTGATGTGGTTCCCTCCACTTATGTTCACCCTTCCCTCCTCTGACTCAAGTTTTTTTATTCTTCACACATGAACTGTAGATTCTCAGCAGTCGAATGTGTCATGATTTAACTTAATAAGATCGAACATGACATTTTCAAGCATTCTTAATATGGCATGGAGGATACACTGTAGCTGAGTAGCTTACTCTATATTTCAGTACAGCTAATGTCACTGCTACAGTGGTGTGGATTGAGAAGAGGAAATGGCAAAAACAATAGCATGTTTGTTGGAACATGGAAGGGATACTTATACAAACTGTGTGAATGCTAGTGTTTATATTCCTAATTATCCTCACTTCCTGCTAAAGGGTGAGGCACCATTTACAACATGAAATACTCATTTTCCACTTTAACTGATTTTATATGTAAATGTATTAATGTTTATGCTTTCGTTTAACACAATTACATCATGACTTCAGCTGTCACTCCTCCCATCACTGTAGCACTTTTAGAAAACTGCAATGGCTTGAATTTCCCCATTACCTATTACTTTTGTTGCAGCTACCCACTTCACACAAACTTATCTATAAACACAAGACTGCCATGCCCTTAGTTCCTTACTTGCCCCTTACTCCTCTCTCAGGACACTATGTTCAGAACACCAACACTTATTCCAAATTCATAACCCAAACCTACCTGCAGGTAAATTACTATACTCTTGGACCATGGCCTGAGTTTGGAACAACCCCCCTTCTCTATACAGAGTGAAGAACATCCCTCTAACTTCAAAACCACCCTACATAATCATCTCCTCTTCAGTTGGATATGTAACTGCACAAATGCACATCATACCACCCATGAAGCCATTACTTGACCTTTTCTCTCCTTCAGTCTCAGATGGCCTCCAATACAACACTAGCCTCTCTAATTATCTTGCATTGCTTCTACACCTTCTAGCCTCTTGAATCATTCTTTCTCTCATTCTATAGCTTCAGCAGAAGTTGCCTAAATTCTGTCTCTCTTTCTTTACCTTCACTTGAATTTGCCTAAATTAATTTTTTCCCACACTTCTACTGACTGGAAATCTCTACACTGATTCTTCCTGCTACTAACTATCTTTACTTTGTAACTACTTCATGTCTGAATTTCCACCGGAACTATTTAATTATACAATACTTAGTTGTATTATATTCTCTTTTCAACTGCTTGTGTCTTAGAACCTGTAAAGCCTGATTCCACTATGTATGGTAGGACCTGCTCATTACAAACTCTCCCTATTATTATTCTGAATTTTTGCTTTTTATGTTGTGCTTCATTGTAACTACTGTATTTTAATATTGTTTTTATATTGCTTCATTGCAACTATTGTATTTTAATATTGTATTTTGTTCGTTGTCTTGGAACTTTTCTCCCTGAGCCTCCACTGAAAATGGGCTTACTGTGCCCCACTGGACTTTCACGGTAAACAAATGTCAATAAATAAATACATAAATAAATAAATAACTTAAATACAGTAGGTAACAGGATTAAGGCTTACTCTATAATATTAAAACGTGTAATCTAATAGAAAATGGAAACACTAATTTGTATGAATATGTGCTCACTCTTTAGCTGAAATACAACAAGCTCCTTTCTTCACTAATTAACAATTACGGCTACATCCAATATATTACCCATCTTCTTCTTCTTCTTTGGATCGCCTTGTCCGCACATTGAATGGCAGTGGAGTTTTACGGTGTCGAGTTGCCAGCCCGGCGCCCAACCTTCCACAGAAGGCACACTCACACGCACACCTAGGGCCAATTTAGAGTGTCCAATCCACCTGCAGCATGTCTTTGGGATGTGGGAGGAACCCGCGACCACAGGGAGGACATGCAGACTCCGCACAGAAGGCACCCCAGCTGAGGATCGAACCGGGGAACCTCTTGCTGTGAGGCGGCAATGCTAACCACTGCACCACCGTGGCCGCCCCATCCAATATATTACCCATCAATCTAGGCAAATATAAAAAGATAAATTAAAACATGAAGTAGATGGAGGAATGCAATAGGGGAATAATAATAGAAATAAATAAATAAGCAGAAAAGAAAAGGATGAAATAAGATGGGGAAGAAACTTGGATATACTTAAAGAAAATAGTCGCTTTCTGCGCTATTTACTCAAAGTACTCACATCTGAATCCAATGAAATTTTAACGAACAGAGTAATGGATAAATACTAATTTAAATTAAAATATATATCGAACATGTGTGCATCTAAATTTAATAACAGTTACGTTCTCAACAGTTGAATATATAACGTAGAGCTCTAACTGAGCCATGAATTCCTAGCTAAACTTAAAAATCCATAGTTTGGATTGTGAGAAAAGAATAGCTTAGTTAATATTTGTATTAAGAAGCAATCAAGGTACCATGGAAGAAGAAAACAGCTGAAATATAGACCAGAAGCTGGTTTAATGAGAATTAAAATATATGAATGAACTTCCAGATACAGCATTTTCATCGCATTTAGTCAGACTTCATCAGATACAAGAATATAATCAGATAAACTGACCTTTATGTATTCCCTAATTCTTCCCTAATCAAGACCACCACCAATAAAAATTCTCTATGTTACATTGCCAAGTTGCACATAAAAAAGTAGTTATTTAAAATGATGAAGGGTGATAAGAATAAGTGACTTACAAAAAGTGACTTAAAAAACTCTTAATAAATAACGCACGCATTGGAAAATTCATCATATAAAATATGCATAAATTGTTAAAAAAGTTTAAAAAAATGTGTATACAAAACCAAGTTAAAATGGTTTAAACAATGAATTTTTAATATTTGTATTACTATACTAGGAATTTAGATAATTCCATACACATAGAAAATAATTTTATATTTTGTATACATTTTTAAATAAAAATTTATATTACTTGGATACATACGCAGTGTTACTCCTAGACATTATGGATTCTTCAAACTAATCATAACAGTCAACTTAATAAAGAATAAAAACAATAATAATATTGATAAACTTGCACATTATTTATTTCTCTTATGGATTCAACACTACTGTCGTTAAACATTAATGGATTAAACAATCCTAGAAAATGGTCCAGTGTATTGCTTTCCTAAATATAAATAAAGCACAGGTCATATTTACTCAGAAGACACACATCATACATGAAGACAAAAAACTGGAATTGAATTAACTATGAAATATTATCATAATGTACTTTAAAGAGTAGAATAAGAGGTGTTATGAGATTATAGAAAAATATCTAACTTTACCTCCGTTATTATACAAGTATGCAGACCACGATGTTCTAATGTCATTTTTGATAATAGGTTATAACAACATTGTTTGGACCTTAGTCAATTTGTATTGATTCCCTGGAATGGGTCTAAGTCTCGCCAAAAAACATTTAGATATCATATTGAACAATGCCAAAGGCAACATAATAGTAAGAGTTGACTTAATTGTATACTAAACAACACAGAAACCACTACAAAAAGAAAATTACAGCTGAACTCTTCAGCAAAAGCTCTTAGAAATGGGATAGAGTTATGAAATTTAAAGGATATATTCCCCTTAAAAGAAACCAAATATCTAAATGTTACTCACTGTTCACTTAATTATGGAATACAAACTAGAATTGATAAACTATTAATTTTACAAGATATAATTACTAAATTATTAGAATTTAATATTATACCATGTCCAATTTCTGATCATAATGCTCATATCACAAAACTTGAAAACACACACAAGAAATTCTTATACATTACCAGAATACCAGCTTATTTAACCAAATTAAAAGATCATAAGTCCTGCTTAATTTCTGAAGCTGATTCTTCATAAAAAACAAATTACATAGGAGAAGCTAATATAATTATGGCCTGTAATGCATTAAAAGCATATATCTATATCTGTAGCTATCTGTCTGTCTCTCTCTCTTTCCCTCCCTCTATATCTATCTATCTATATATATATATATATATATATATATATATATATATATATATATATATATATATATATATATACACATATACATATATGATAGATCATTATCTTGGTGTAAGCATAAATTAAAGGAACGGGGATCTGAATTAGTAAACTTGCAAATGTCCTGTCTTGGTATTCAAACCATGCACCTACTACAGTGCAAGCTGTGACTCTAACCACTAAGCTAACAGAGCTGTAAAAGTCATTACTTCCAAGTCTTGAACTCAGGACCCCATGCACTATAATCACAGCAACATACCTCTAAAATACACCTAATTATAACTGTAGTAGTGACAAAACTACGATTGATACAATAAAAAGTTTAAATAAAAATACACTGAAATTTTATCACATAAGACATAGAAAAGTTAAAAGCAACTTCACTTGATATGACTCCAAAATATATGCATAATTTATCTAGATGAGTTAAAATGCAATCTAGAACTGATAAAGACATTGAGATAAGTAATATTAAAATAATAAATCTTATACTAAAATTAGAAATATATTAGATAGTTTTAGACAACATTTTTCATTTTTAAACCAGGAATCAGAATATTTGGCTTCTAATCTAGCATTAAACTTAGATAATTCAGCCCTGGTAAAGATTAGCCCTGAAACAAAAAAGAATCTGATCTAATAAATAACCTATAAAGAAATCTCCAAAAAAAATCAAATAGCTTAAAATTAAAGCTTAGATAGCTTAAAACTCCTGGCATGTATGAAATTATAACTGAAATATATAAATTGTTTTCTCAACCATTATAACAGTTTTTCACAAAACCATCATAGAAATTCAAAATAAAGAAGCTATTCCTTCAACTTGGAGATCGTCATTAATTACTCTAATACTGAAACAAAATAAAAACTTCCAAATGTGCTCCTCTTATAGAATTATCTTTCTTTTGAGTAATGATTATAAAATTATTATGTCAATATTTGATGACAGGTTAAAATAACCCTTAACACAAATAAAAAATACCTATCTAACTGGCCTTATACATTAAAGACAAACCCATTAGACAATAGAAGAGTATTAACTCTTATAGATGTTTTAAATAATATAAAAGAAGAAGCTTTATGTGTGAGCCTAGATATTGAAAAGGCCTTTGATACCTTAAAAAATATTTATTAATTATTAAAAACATTAGAAATATTTAGTTTGCCTAAACAGTTTATTTCCCTTTTAGAGAAAATACACAGTAATAATAAAGCTTGTGTAAAGCTACAGTAGATCCTTTTACCTCTAAAGCTATTATTCTGACTAGGAGAGCTAAACAAGGTTGTCCTTTATCTCCTGTACATTTTGCCTTAGCCATTGAATTACTAGCTGTTCTATCAGAAATAATAATATAAAATATTTAGAAATATCAGGTAAATATAATACAAAATTAATGCTGTTTGCTGATGACATTCTATTAACCCTTTCAGACAAACAATCAACACTAAAATAAATTGAACTCACTATTAATACATTTCAAGTATATTCAGGATTAAAACTTAATAATATAAAGTCATATTTGGTCTTAAATAAAAAAAAAACTAATCATCATATGATAAAGTTATTGGTGAAAGAATCTTAACATTAGAATACTTAGGTGTAAAGTTAATGGGTACAATTTAAGAAACTAAGGATACTAATTATTAAAACAATCTGGAAATTATTACTGACTTAACCACTAAATGGGACAAAGGGATGATTTCCTTTGAATACAGGTTACAATTAATAAAATGGTTTTATTTTTGAATATATATATGTTATATAAGCATTAGCTCTATTTCCTAATAAATCTCAAAAAAGGGCATTGACAATGTACTATTAAAATTATTCTTGTATCCCAGAAAACCTAGAATAGTTTTTCAGCATCCTATTAAACCATGGGGTTCAGGAGGAACAGACTTAATTGATAATATTTAAATCAGTTTTCAACTGGATAGATCCAAATTACAAATCCTTTTGGATTCTACACTTATGTCTTTTTCATGATAAAAATTGAAAGTTGATCAACTAATTATATTGCAAAAAATAACATTGTCTGGCATTGCATATGCAACTATATACAATATAACATCTCTTCTCCCACATAATTCAATTACATTAATCAAATTTAAAAGTACTTAAAACATTATTAAAAGAAACATAAATCTGAAACTTTGGTTTGAACTTCTTCTTCTTCTTTCGGCTTTTCCCGGTTAGGGGTTGCCATGGCGGATCACCTTGTCCGCTCATGATTGGCAGTGGAGTTTTACAGTGTCGACTTGCCAGCTTAGCACCCAACCTTCCACAGAAGGCACACACATGCACACACATGCACACACTCACACCTAGGGCCAATTTAAAGTGTACAATTGACCTACAGCATGTCCTTGGGATGTGGGAGGAAACCGAAGCACCTGGAGGAAACCCATGTGACCACAGGGAGGACATGCAGACTCTGCACAGAAGGCACCCCAGCTGTGGATTGAACCGGAGAACCTCTTGCTGTGAGGCAGAAATGCTAACTGCTGCACCACTGTGGAACTTTCCCTATAAAAATAATGAGAGTTTTTTTTTTGATAAAACCAATCCAAAAACATGTTATGCTTGCAACAATGCTTTAATGAATTAACAATTAAAGACATACAGTATTTAATAAATTAATATAATGTAGACCCTCAACACTGGGTTTATCTACTTAATGTAATGACATATACACAGCAGAAATATCTTGTATTATCATAGTCTCAATTTAAAAATAAAACTACCTCAATACACCTTAAATATGTAATAATATATAATGAAGTAAATATTGTGAATGCAATATCTAAGTTATCTAAGATATTCATATGACATAACATTCATATTAATGATAAATTTTGGAAGTATATTATCACTGGATTTTACTTAAACCTAACTAGAGAGAACATAAAATAATTACTACATTCAATAAAATACACTTTATGGTCCCAATACTGCCGAATTTTCACTTGTAAATTTATACATGGGTCTTATCTAAATCTTACTAGAATAGCCAAATTTAATAATAATAATGTCATAAATGTCAGAGTTGTCTGAAATCTTGTAATGCAGATTGGTCACATATATTTTAACTCTTTGTCTCTCTTTCTCTCTCTCTGTCTCTCATTAAACCCTTTTGGGAAAAAGTTGAATATTTCTTAAGAGCATTGCGGTTTGATACATTTTCCTTTACTGGTCTTATTTAATATAACAGAATCACATAAATTGCAATATAAATCTAACTACTTACTTTGGACAATCTTAGCTGTGACAAGAAAAAACATAGCAAAGAATTGGAAGGTGTTGTCATTACCTTAATTTGAAGAATTTATATCCTCTTTAAAAGAAACTAACTACAAAGAACTCAGAATTAAGGAAATCGGAATTTATCCTAGGACTATGAACAAAAAATCCTTGGATTAAAGTGCTATCTCTCATTAATTTATATCAGAATATATCTACCTCAATTTGGCAGATTAATTACAACTTTCATTTCATGTCTTTTTTGTATTTCTATGTTCTGTAAGAATGATTAGCTTATGTCTTAAGTTTTACCATAATAATATGTATTGAGTAATTAACCTAACCAAGCAATAGTGTACATAGATATAAAATATTCCATTTGCCTTAATTTTCAATATATTTCAGTTTTGAAGAACATATACATTATTGTATACCCTTATGTACTTCTCAATAAAATAAAAAAAAAAAACTATTTCAGTATCTTTTAGGTAAAAATATCTGTCTTGCAACACAGTGATGAGGCCAGTCCTTCAAATGTGCTCTGTCTCACACTTGTAACAAGGCTTCTCCTGGGGTACATTCTGTTAATAGACAGTTTTCTAGATTGTGGAATTAAATAGGTTGATATTTATTCTTTATTTTTTTTCTTTTATTTATTCTTTTTTTGACTGGTTAGTTCCACTAGGTTAGTAGTCTCTTTTTGAGGAAGACCCAAGGTGATATATATATATATATATATATATATATATATATATATATATATATATATATATATATATATATATATATGAAACTTTTACATCCACCTCAGCTACTACCAACTCAAACAGATGGGACCATGATTTAACGTCAGATCAAAAGGATGTTCAAATCCAGCAATGTCTAAATAATGTGTGATTTTAGTGGCATGAAACACTGGCTTATCCAACATTCCCTCCAATTTATTCCATCCATTTTAGGTCAAACAAATGTTAATGATATCATCCTGTTCAAATATATGTTGAGTAACAACTGTGTTAAGGCTTCTCCTGCTGTGCATGCAGTCCAGACATAGTTTTATAACATGTGAACTTAGATAGGCAGATATTCAAATCTGGTAATGTATATGTGCAAGACAATAATGACAGCCAGGAGTAGCTTACCCAACAGATGATGACATATCTGACTTACACTTGTGTGAACAGTAATGCAACTAATTGTGATCCCTCAAAAAGACATCTTAGTCAATACACGATCATTCCAAACCATTGTTTAAGTCAGATCTTGAAGTGTGTCCTTTCTGACAAATTCACCTTAAAGTATCCTTTAGCATAATCATTTAATATGCAGCTTTCTAGAGTGTTTACGCACATAGGCAGGAATCGAATCTGGAAATTTTTGCTTTTAAGACTATAATGACAAACAAGAATGCCATACCCTACTCATGGCGATGTGGCACATTCATAGTTATACGAGCAACAACATGGATAAACTTTGAGATCTCAGAATACATTTTAGGAGAACCATAAACATTCAACACACAACTATTGTAATTCCTTCAATTCTTTGCTTCATGACACTGTTACCTCTGTAGCATCAGTGGCTGATATATTGCTCTGTAAAATATGATGTCAGACAGATGTTTGAGTCTGACAAGGTGTAACTACTGAGTGTGTGAGAGAATGCTTACAGGCAGGATTTTCCACTTCAAAAGGAAGAATATTTACAACATGACAATTTGTAACTTACAACATGGTGCTGAACTGCATTCAGTGGTGTACTTAGTCAGACTTTATTTAAATGCGTATGTGTAGTAGCAGCAGAACGCAAACACATCCTATGATTGTTACACTGGCAAAACCTTCTTTATACTCCAATAACATTGTAAGAGCAGTGAAATGGGTCATGTAGCAGATGCAATATGATATGAAACTGACAGCGGGAAAACTTATTTTGCTTATTTCTTCTCTGTGATTTCCTTTCACACATATGTAGATCATGTCCATAGTCATATAGTGATATTCATAATCACACAGCACAAATGTAAATTAACTGTTTCCACATGACATTTCTCTTGACTACTTCAGTGACAAGGATGCCACAGTGGTACAGCGGTAGCGTTGTTACCTCATAGCAAGAGGTTCTCTTGTTCGACTCTCAGCTTGGCTTGGGAGTGCCTTCTGTGTGGAGTCTGCATGTCCTCCCCCCAGTTAGGTAGCATTCGAAAGACATGCGTGCATAAATGGGCATGCCTTCGTTGAAGGTTGGGCGTCGAGCTGGCACCTCGGCGTTTCGTAAAAAATCTACTGCCAATCATTAGCGGACCAGAGTTCCGCTGTGGTGACCCCTTACTGGGTAAAAGCCGAAAGACAAACAACAACAACTTCAGTGACAAGGATTGTACAGGTATTCATTGTGAAAATCAATTGGCCCACCTTTTTGGTTGGTTTAATTTCCTATTACAACTTCTTCATCAATACATATAAGACAAACTAAGGTTAATATTGTTCAATCTGTATTTCTATTAAAACAGCAATTCATTTCTATGGAAAATACTGCATTTGTTTAATCCCCAAATATATGTGAGAGTGTGAATCCTCCTAGAGGTACACTATCAGCAATATACACAATGCCCCCTTTCGTATCAACTTTCACTATAAAATGCTGCTGCCATGCTACACAACTGCCCCTAATAGTCTTGACCTTCTATGATTGTGTTACATTGTTAATGCTTCTCTCTTAATGCTTTACAAAATGTGGTTACCTTGTGGAGAAAATAGTTAATTTGAATTTATACTGCATTAATAAAATCATTACAGGTGTAGCCTTGTTTTCATGTAAGAATAATATGTAATAAAATCCACAATCCTTTCATTCTCTCAGTATTTTACGTTTACACTTGTATAAAGTCTCCATGACTGGCCCTGATTCTTTATTTTCCTCAGTCCTCAAGCATTCTGATGATACAGGGTTTGCATATATTCATTTATTTATATATACTATAACACTTCCTTGTTTAGCCTCCCCTTGCCATTTGTTTCCTGTATTCTAATTTGCCCTATCTCTTATTTAGTCAAATGCATGTACTCATTCAGCTTAACCATTTTTTAGTATTGCAGGTTTATAACATGTGCACCTCATTGTAGCTGCTAGCAAGTGTTCTGGCAAAAAGCAGTAGCTGGTCAATGTATGCAGTTACTTAGCACCCTGTGTGATTAGCTGTGCTGCTCGTAGCACAGATACAGCAAAACATGCAGGCTTCAATGCGATGTGTACATACTTTTTAATGACTCCCAGGGTATATCATATAACATGAAGAAGGATCTCTTGGTAAAATATTTCTATGTGCTGAAGTAATATTTGAAATTGATAGTTTGTGTACCTTGAGCCTAATAAACAAGTGATGCATATGGAAGAAGTTTATTCAGGGATATCTATTGTTCGTAATTGTATGGTGTTTGTGAAATTAGGTTAATTTTGATACTGCTAGCAGAGAAGAAGAGAAATTGTGGTGGGGAAACAGTGTAGATCAGGCAATGCATTGCATGTGTGGAGTGATATTATGTTTTTCATAGCTCCATATAAGGCTAACTGCCTTTAGGAGACATTTTAAGCCTATCCAATTACCTCATGTGAGAATCAAACCCTGCACCTTGTGTCTGTAAGATAAACACCTTAACCATTCTACCAACCTCCCACCAGTGTTATTAATTTGATAAGCCTTCATTTGGTCGAATGCTCTTTAAAGATTTTCAGAATATGAATATATCTGTATTAGTCTTCAGTCTTGGTCATGGATCAGAAATGACCACTTCAATCAAATCACTTATTCCTAATCAGTGACAAGAGTACATCTGCCAGTATGTCCAACTGGAACAGAAAAGATTAAGAGCAGTGTAACTTCATTATTTAAGCATTTGTGTGCTTAGAATGAAGACTGGCTGTTACATGTTAAGAAAGCTAGAGTTCATTTTAAAAAGCTGCTGGATTTTTGGGCACCCTTTTCTTTACTGCAGATAACAGTCCCTGATAAATTGAATCATTCTAAGTATAACTTTGCCCTCCAGTACCACCTTACTCATGTGCTAACCCTACCCTATCCTGCCCCTAAATTACTTTGCTAAAAACCCTTTCGCTAACAGTACCGCTACACATGACAAAAGGACACAGAACACGCACACACATACATCAAGCATGCAAAACAGTAAATTTATCCCCTTACCTAAGCCTTAGCTTAACCCACAAATACTTGCAAATATATACACTCTGACCAGTAAAACCTTTACAGTTAAATGTTAATTTTCCTGTATAATCCTACCTACAAACACTATAACAATTAGCATTCAGTCATTTTAGGAATTAAGTCAACTGTGCTTTAGATATTTTGTACTTTGTGTTTTTTACCCATAAAAAATCTCAGTCAATAAACTTCAGATATTATGAACCATGCTCCAGTTTATTTTGTGTTTCAAACTGAAGTCATAGCTTGGCCATTTTCTGCAATGACAGTTCCCAGGTTTCAGGATGCTTTATGCAAGGCAACACCTTTTGTACTAATTAGATATTCAAACAATTATATATGCGAGTGAAATTTTGCAGTTACTGTTTAATATAACTTTTTGTTTTTAGAAGTCGAACATCTGCACCATTTTTGTTTGTAACATAGGTTCACAAAGTGAATTTGTTGAATGTTTTGTGGTATTATATCAGACCTGAGAGAAAGAGAAACTTTTAGTTTTGCTGAAATGGCTTCATAACTCACTTTGATTGTAAACTTAAAAGGCAGGCATTTCTTCACAGTATTTAATAAATATGACAGCTGTCATCTTTTGACTTCAGGCAAAATTTTCTAGTAGTATCACATGACAATGATTTGTGGAAGGTAATTTAGGAATGGCTGATTAGAACAGGTCTGTTCACTTCACACCTGTTAACATTCACACGTTGAATGCAATATGTCATGTAAAACATTGCTCCAGGAGGGCCGTCCCTAAAAATGTATTCTGCAAGGGTTGCAGTCCAGGATATGCACTCTTCTTTGCATATGAGATTAAAACTTTTGGCACTGTCACTGAACGTAAAACATGCACATTTGTCCTGATTGATCCATTAGGGAAACATCATTTGAGACATGAGATGTATTGGAAAACCATAAGAAGCACATCTGGTATAACAATACTAAAGTTACAGTTTAGTGGGCAGCATTAAGGCTATGTACTGATAATGGAGTTCGCCCCATAGTTAATGGTTTGTTTTTCCTAACCTCCATTTACCTGCTGTGTGACACTGAGCAAGTCATTTAATATTACAGTACTCCCCGGTTGTCCCTGCAAAGAACTTGTATTTAGTGGTTTTACCTGGTTAACAAGTGAAATAAATATACATCTGTGAATGTTGTGTATATTTGTAGACTTCCCAGCAACCAAAGGCTCATATCATGAGATTACAATGCTGATTTTTCATAATGTTCCCTTCAGTCTTAAAGTACATGAACAAGACCATCTCAGACATCTTTTCTCAGTTGTACTTTTTTTCCCCAAGTATTTCCACTTCTTCACAAAAAGTACAGAACTAGAGTAAAAAAAAAAACATATTACTTAAGCTTTGTTTTCTAAATGAAAACAACATCCAACTTTTTTTTTCAAACACCTTTATTGAATTATCACTTGTGACAGGCAAATTTACATTCATATAAAAGTAATCAAACTATATTAACATAACTTCAATAATTACTGTATTTTAATAATTACTGCAAGGCCTGTCACCCAACAGTCCTCAGTATTACATACAATATTCAATTCCTGCTTTTTTAATGAAGAAACACCTTCATTAAACCATCACTTACTACACAGGCAATCATGCATTTATACAAATGAAAACAAACCACACCAACGCAAT
Source organism: Protopterus annectens (assembly GCF_019279795.1). Classification (NCBI taxonomy): domain Eukaryota; kingdom Metazoa; phylum Chordata; order Ceratodontiformes; family Protopteridae; genus Protopterus; species Protopterus annectens. The sequence continues at coordinate 761,089,984 of NC_056729.1, read as the reverse complement.
CATAGTTGTAAGCATTTTACATCAAAAACCATAATGACACACTCCCAGTTGCAAACATTATACATCACTTATAGTCTACCCAATCTTATCACTCAAACATGACATAGTTTTTCTTCCATTTATTGCAAATGAGAGTATGCCAGATCTAGCATATGTATGTGCCCTTGTTAATAATGTCCATAATGATTCTTTCCATGGCCTTGTGGATGAGGCTAGTCAAACTTATGGGCCTATAATTCCCAGGGTCAGTTGATGGTCCTCCTTTGTGCAGAGAGATTACTGTTGCTGTCCTCTATTATGCCAGAACATAGTCAGTTCACAGGCTGTAGTTAAACAGGGATCCAAGTGGGTCTGCAAGGTCTTGTTTTAAGTAATTTAAAAGCCAACCTGTGGTGTTGTCTGGACCTTTGATGTCTTGATGAGCACTGAAATTACCTGCTCTCTTGAGATGATAGACTGAGGAATGATGACAGGTATACTTTGGGGGATGACTGGAGTGGAAAGGGGAGGGGTGACATTTTCTCCAAATATGTCAGCTAACAAGTTGGCCATTATCGCTGGTTTAGTATGGGTGGTGTCATCCACAACCAGTTCAGTGCATAGCTGGGTATTCATTTTTAGATTTTGGATGTAGTTAAAGAATCCCTTGTTATTATCCTTAGGTAGGGAAACTATTTTTCTTCATAATTAGAAAATTAAAAAGAGACTGCCTGGAAGGTATGTCCTTATTATTAGAGGATGAGGACACCCATCATAAGATAGACTGGTATTTGTTAAAGAAGATTTTGGCAACCATTAAAGACAGTTTGTATGATCTACTTATGAGCAGACTTATTGAAGAGCCATTATATTGCTTTTTGTGTGTAGACCATCTATATTGAAAGACACCTCACATTTCCTGAATGACTTGAATGATTTTGTACATGAATTTGATATTGGTTCATGCCTATTGGTTATGTTAGATGTCAAAAATTTGTTTACATGTATACTCAATGCCTACTGCATTGAAGCAATAAGAGACATTTTAACCGTAGGACATGTTTTTACCAATGATGTTATTAATTTGATATGGATGTTTCTGGAATTAATTCTAGAAAATAATGTTTTTATATTTGAGGAACAGATGTATTTACAGAAATGGGGTGTTGCTATGTGAACCCTATGTGCAAATTCTTATACAAATTTAGTCAAGCATTTTTGGGAGAAGAATCACCTTTATAATTATGTGCTTTTTACATACTTTAAATTTTATAGACTGTAAACGACGTCTTTTTATTATGGGAAGGGGATAAGGATTCACTACATAAGTTTGTCTCATATTTAGAATCCACCACAGAATTTCTTCAGTTCATGGTCAAATTTTCCCATGAGTAAGTAGATTTTTTAGATGTCTTAATCAAGAGAAGTTTGGATGGAAATATTTCTACCTCCCTGTATCATAAAGCATATTGGAGGAATGGGCTATTGAATAACGATAGTATGCACTCTAGACACATTTTTCCAAACATTGTGAAAAGCCAATTTATGAGGCTTTCTAGGATATGCACTATGAAATGCACACTCTTGCTGGGTTGTTTGAGGATAGAGATTATAATAAGAGAATGGTAAATGAATACAAGAAGGGATTTTAGCCAACAGATTATCCCCAAGTGGTACTATCATTAATGCTTAGGTTAGGAATAACCACTCAGGGAATTTCAAGAGGCCCAAGCTACCTTTTTTTCACTAGATATATTAGTGACATTAATGTAATACGTGACATCATTAAGAATAACTGGCACCTTTTATCTTCAGATCAACAGACAGCTGAGGTTGTAGGAGACACACCCTCTTTTATCTACAAGAATAAAAACAATCTTAAAACATTATCATGCAATAATAAACACTACATCAACAATATAGGAAATAGATTAGGCACCTACCGATGTGTGGGAAATGTAAGGTGTGTGATGTTATAACTAAAGAACAGCAGTTTAATCATCTGATGATGGAGTTTACTTTTAAACATAGATTTTTTTGCTGATTGTAATACTACATATATAGTATATCTGGAGACATGTAATTTTTGCTCATGTTTTTATGTGGGCAAGACTATACAATGGCTCAGAGATATAGTTAGTAGGCATATATATGAAATAAAGACAAAGAGCATTAATAATGTCCTTGCCAAATATAACTTCGAGTCACCAGGTCATACTATAGCTTTAGTTTTAGAGTGCTACAATGCATTTTTAATAATGTGAGGGGTGGAGATACCAATAATTATTTAGAACAAGTAGAGCTACAATGGATACTGAGATTGCAGGCACGTAGGTATCCAGGGATTAACGTTAATGTTAGTATCAAACCTGTTTTAAGTGGGTGCAGACTTAAAGCATGTGAGCATTAAATTAAGGGAGTATCCCCTAGTTAGAATCAGCTGTTTTCTGATAGGTTATTTTCTTCACCTTTAATGAAGATGGATACACGTCCTTCTTTGGTTCTTTCACACTCAGCTTGTGGTTTGAATGTATTGAAGGCATTGTAGTCGTACATGGCTGGGGTGCTTTCTGCACCTTTGAACCACATTTTGGTCACTGCACAGGTGTTAGCATCTTCCAAAATGAGAAGGGCTTCCAGGGTGTGCAGTTTCTTGTTTAGACTCCTAGCATTAAGCAGCAATACCTTGTGTTTATCTAGAGAGGACTTTGTTATGTTGGGAGGTTGGCTATTTTGTTGCTGCTTAAAAAAGACACAATAGAGGTGGCTAATGCCTTTGCTAGTATCCAAATGCCTAGAGGAGAGAGGTGCTGAACATCTTTGGCAAAGCAGCATGGCCTGTCAACTAAGTCTTTCCAGGCTGACAGATATTGGTTCCTCTTGGACTGACACCAGAAGCTAAGCCAGTTGTTGAAATCAAAGCCAAACACCTTTTGTTTGTATTGTATCATAATCCTTGGAGAAGATAGAATGCTGTTTAAGGCTAGGCTTATACTTGCCTGTGACACAAAATCTGATAACTCAGTCATGTCTTTCTTCATATAGTTTAGTGAGGTATGTCTCAAGTCATTCACCCCTACAGCGACTATGATGGAGTCATATTGGTAGTTGTGGTTGAATGACCTGAGTGCTTCAGTGACTTGACAGATCCTGGCACCTAACAGGCAGCTAGCTGTAACCCACTCTTTATCCAGCCTGGTGAGGGAAACATCTGTGTGTCTCACAATGGAGTCACCTATGCCTAATACATCATGGTTTGTGATGTTACGCCTTATGGGCTTTTTTGTTAAGACGCAGGTTTGTGTGGTATTATGTGTTGTGGCTATTTTTGTTATGTTTGTAAATGGTTTCCATTTGGGAGGCCTCTGATCTTTTTCTAAGTTACTAGTGAGTACCCATGCATATATGGGTTTATGTGTCATGTCCTTACTTAGTGTGGGAAATATGTACGCTGCCAGCCTGTTTGGAATTCAAATTGTCTTTATATGAGAGTCTTGCCTCCAATTTCATAGTGTAACTATATCTCTCACATAAAATGTTTGTTTCAGGAGTAAGTGGTTGTCAGTATACATAAGCTAATTGCTACATTGCCTCAGGATGCCTAGTCAGGCTGGCCAGATAGATGAAGTGAAACTGACCATCCATGATAGCAGGCTCTTGCTGTATGTTTCATTAGGGTAGGGAATGGGTTAATTTCATAGGACAGTGTTGGTAGAGCCACAACTACAAGAGGGACCTTTACTTTGTGTAGGCTAAGGTTGATTAATAAGGCAATTCTGCTTAGTGCACAATTGAATCGTTTCAGCAGAAAAGTTTGGAAGAGTTTCACTGACAGATGTATAGGGAAAAACAAAGCTTCTAAGATTTGCATGTAAACAGGGCACTGTTAACTGGCACTGAGTGAAAAACAGCACTGTGCAAATTTGGGGCTTAGATACGAGCAAAAAGAAACAAGTTTTAAGCTAATTACCAATCAGGAAAGCAAACAATAAGCCTTTCACCAGTAATCCCCAAGTCAGACAGGTTAGATCAGCATACTTCTGCCACAAAGGTGCAGAAAAATGCCTACTTAATGTAGAATAGCTGGTTTGGAACCCAAGTGTAACAAGACCACACTAAGTATCTATAACAGCCCTACAATTAACAGATACAATGTAATACAGTGCAATAAACTACTTAAAGGAGCAGTAGACATTTTTTTTGTTATAAAGTGGAAAAATAACAGTAAACTTAAAAAACTGCTAAAGTACAGTCACAACATATAAGAGAAGTGCAAAAAAGTACTTATGTTTGTTTTTGCCATAGTGGATTATACCAGGTGAAAGCAAATTTTCAGCAATCAGTAGCAAAGTCACCAAACAATGAGTAGCTCTGCCAAAGCCACCACAAATTTGAGGCTTAAATATGAGCAAAGAAAAACAAGTTTTAAGCTAGCTATCCTTCAGGAAAGCACACAATAAGCCTTCCACTAGCAATCCCCAACTCAGGCGAATAAGATCAGCACACTTCTGTGACAAGGGTGCAGAAAAATAGACTAGCTGGTTTGCAGCCCAAGTGTATCAAGACCACACAAACTACCTGCAACAACCCCATAACTAACAGATACAAAGTAATACAGTGCAATTAACTAAAGCAGCAGCAGATAGCACAGTTTGTTTTCTGAAACTGCTGAAGTATATAGTCACAGTATATAAGAGAAATGCAAAAAAAAAAGACTTATAACCCTTTTTATAACCCTTTTCCAGATCAGATAGAACAGATAAACACCTACTGCCATTAGATGAATAATCTGATTAAAGTGTTACCAGAAACAAATTTAAATATATGGATATAGCAGTGCACTTTAAACAGCTTATAAAAGTGTGATTATTCAATAAAAGTACTTTGCTTTATATAAATGAGCTATGAGACACTCAATTGTACATAATTTATAAAGGCACTAAAAAAAGATAAGGTGATTAATACACCCTCCAGTCAATAAAACAATATGCAGAAATCTCAAGTGTTTCCTTATCTTAAACACATCAGAGTATGTGATGTTACGCCTTCAAGTGCAATAGATGGAAAATCCACTGACCTCTTGGTGTAAAAACAAGAGCTTGCTAGAGTGTAAAAATGCACAACTTTATCCAACAGTTAGATCGATAATGAATTCAGACAAAGTAAAACAGAAGACAGACAATGACAGGCAAAACACTTTTTAAATATAAACATAAGGAAAGGCAAATAAATAATTTAAGATATCAACAGCAGTTTAGAAAGGATGCAGCCTATATATAAGTGTCTATATCTCACATAGAACAAAAACACTAAACCAAGCAGAATTCTTAAAACAGAAAACAAAATGGAGCAGGTAAACCAGAAAGCAGCTCTACTAGTCAGAGACAAAAAAAAACCAAAAAAACAATTGGTTTACTTTCCTCACCCAGCAGGGAATCATCAGCAGTGCTCTAGTTTGTATGAGCTTGAAATCTTTTCAGAAAAAGACAGAGGAGAGAAATTCACTGTGTATTTAAGTAACAATCAAGAGACAATTTAATCAATGAAAAACATGAAATGTTCATCCTAGATTTAATTGTGTATCTCTGACATAGAACAAAAACACCAGGCCAAGCAGATTTCTTCAAACAGAAAATAAAATGGAGCAGGCAAAACAGAAAGCAGCTATATCAGTCACAGACAAAACAAATATAGGTATACTTTTCTCGCTCAGCAGAAAATTACCAGCAGTGCTTTAGTTTATGCAGGCTTGAAATATTTTATGTATCATAAAATATTGTATAGCAAATGGCTACAAATAAAGTTTAAGTGAACTCATTAGAAAATGATAACCTCCTACTCCCCATAGGCTGTCAAATACAATAGGAAATCACAGTAATTTCATTGTAAGTGAATGAAGAGACAGAAAATGTTGTGCCTGTGATATAATGGTGTGCATTCCCAGTGTGCAACACATTAGCAGTGTAGCCCCCAGTATGACCATATCATGCTATAGCAAATCAAGATATAATAACAACCACTTAAATGTGCTGAAAGAAGTTCAAGATATAACCAACTTAATTTTGGGGGTATAACTTTGCTTTATTTTTCTGATTTAGTGGTACATTTCTGACAACAAGTAAAAATTGCAAATGATTGACAATGGTCTTCCATCTTCTAACCAGGTGCAAATTGATTAACATATCTCCTGTCATGAAATTATGTCTCAAATATAACCACACCCTACTCAACGAACACACAAACTACAAGTTCCTGTCAGAGACAATAATTGTTTTAAATAACCTAATATGAAGGGTATCAAATGAACAACCCTACATTTTGCATCACAGAAATTTATTTAGAATAATATGTGTCTGGTTGTATTCCTCCTGTAGTTAACATCATTTAGGTAGCCAGTAGTAACAGCTAGTGGCAGTACATAAAGAAAAGCAGCTGCAATGCTACACATAGACCTTCACATACAGTTACTGATTATGAATGATATATTGCTTCAGTCATGCTTATCTACTTTGTTGGCTTGTGATGTTATTCTGCAAGATAGGTTGCCCTAAATATGTTTTCCTTTCCATTTGCACCCCAAATATGCACAGTTTGTTGGCCTTTTGGCACAGTGATAATCTGTCTTTCTGTTTTACTTGATCAAGTTCAGCATTTGACATGGAACTGTTGTTGGGCCAACTGAGGTGATATTGATTAAGTAGTGATTGACAGCTTAGATCTCTGTATTAGGAAGGCTGGGCAAGTGATGCTTGGCAAGTATGTGACACAATAGAAATGGGAAGTATGACACTGTGTTAAACTATGAATGATAGGTAGCTGACAGTAATGTACAAACATGCATGTGACAGTACCTTCGCCATTAGACACCACACTATAATACAGACTCTACAAAATCCCTGTAAGGTATTACCAGGTAGTACAAAAAAGTAGTAGATCTTCACAATAGACATGTATACACCTCTTTTTTGGAGCTCCAGCAGAGTAGTGCACTTTTTCAGTTTTATTCATTTCCCAGCATTATATTTTGCATTTAGCCTGGAGGTAACCATAGCAACATGGCTTTTTCTGAATTGGAGATTAGTAACATGCCTTTTGGAGAGTGACAATGTTAGAAAACTGATAGGTGTGTTCAACTGATAGTGGAATCACTAGTGACTAGCAAGGATGGCAAAATAGAAAATCTGATTGAAGTATTAGTGCTAATGTTTTAAACACAAGAGATCTCCATGCATTAACAAGCTACTGGTAATTGTTCTACAAAATGTACCTTTCTGGAAATAGTTATGAGCATCCTAAAAAAGGAGAAATGGCAAAGGATGCTGAACAAGGCTACCAGCACTGTATGAACAATGTGAGACTTGAGAAGGCTGGAACCTAAAACGTTTTTGTATTTCTTGAGAAGTAATTTATCCAGGCACTCAGTTTGTCATCCTCCTCATCACTATCCTTTGAAAAGGCCCACCATGAATCCTAAGGGTACAAATGGAAAACTGGAAGGATGTTATATTCAGAATGTTAAGTTACTCTGACAAAGTGAGATTACAGAGAGTTACTATATCAAACATTTCAGGACTTTGCATCAGAAACCAGGAAGTTGAGAAGGGCCTTTACGATTGTGTAGTGTGTATGTTATAAGTGTGGACTACTTTCCCATTTTCTTTACCCAGCCAAACTTATTATTAAATGGAAGAACTCTAATCATGCCTTCTTTTCTGCAAGCAGTGTGTGTTTCTGTGAGAAAATTTGGTGGAAAAGATAGTATTAAATAATGTCAGTAATGGGAGGCCAGACAACTCTAAACAAGTTGTCTGGAGCAATTGAGAGACTGAAAAAGATTGCAGGTCCATGAAAATTCATGGCAAGACCTTCTAGTGTGAGCAACCTAAAAATGCTTAGTGTTACTATTTCAGACAGTTTTCAGGTCCAAAGTGAGGAGGTTCACTCTCTGCCTAGGAAGACTCCTTCTAGGCAACTGAGGATCTATAAATAGCTAACTGAAGTGTTAGTTGACATTGACACCCAGAAAGATGATATGAAAGAAACTGTTGAGGTAACTTTAGAGTCACAATCCTTGGTAAGCACACAAGATTCAATCTGGAACTACATAGCTTAGGACACTAACGAAATATGTTAATCAGCAGAAAGACAAGAAAAAAAACTACCAGATTGTCTAAGACAAAAATGCAGCCATCCAGTCTCTCACCCTTGGCACAGACCCATAGCTAGGTCATCTGGTGCCCCTTGCAGACTTAATGTCCACCCAAATTGAGGCTAAAAAAAGAACTGCTGATGCTAAGGGTCAATAAAACATGTTCCTTTAAGATACCACAATATCACCCATGGATTCTTAAATGAATTCTGGTATTGGACTACAGCCCATCAGCAGCAGCTAATCACACTTCCTGAGAGCTTATGTTCAGTACAACCAACCCCTTTGTCTCATCCTAATTCTGGCTTTGCCTACTACCTACTGTTCTAGCTCTTGTATCAGCCTCTCGTGTGGGACAGAGTCAAAGGCTTTGCTGAACTTCAGCTAGACTATGTCTACTCATACTCTCCTTTTTGATTCATCTGTATTCCATCATAAAACTGGATCAGGTATGAATGAGAGCTCTTTCTTCATGTGATCGTGTGTTCTGTCCTGGAAATTGTTGGCTTCTTGAAATGCTACTACCTCTCCCCTCAGGATTTTCTCCATGACATTTTCCTGACATTGCTGTTAAACTATTAGGCCTATATTTCCCTTGATTGTCTCTGCCCTCCCTCATCTTGTTCCTCAGTTTTGTCCTAACAGTCCTCAGGCACATTTGATCTGTTGAAAATATCCATTGGGGGGGGGGGGCAGACAATGACTTGAGCAGGTTTCTGATGACTCCTGGAGGTAGCCCACCTGGTTCTTGTGCTTTATACTCCCCAAGAGTAGCTTGTTCTTTCGGATCCTCCTCCATTTCTGTCCTGGTATCTGTTCTTTGTCACTCTTCTGCCAAGTTTCACTTTATTATTATTGATAAAATTTGGAGTAATAAGAGCTGCAAGACTGGTTGGCACAACATTCTTAATAAAAGGAGAAATCATGGATTGTGAGACTGGATGGATTATTTCCACCATGTCTAAAATGACCATTTGTGAATTTATTGAATTATTATCAATCAGTTAAGTAATTAATTGTTTGCTTTGTGTATATATTGCGATTTACTGCAGTTGATTTGATACATTGATAAAGGCTGTTTGGGTGAAACCAGTCTGTTGACTGTGGTACTACTTTATTAAAGTTTCTATATCCCTTCCAAGTGGTGCTGGCTGTTTTTTGAATTTTGGATTTGCACTTTGAGCCTTTGCACCTGCCGTCCATGCAAGTGTGAGGAGTTTATTTCCATCTGATTTTTGAATAATTTCTACTTTGGCAATTGTTTTTGTTGATGTGGAAGCAAAATTGTGTTGAACACTCCCTGTGATGGTTGCTCTATATAATTTGAATATACTGGTTCTTCAACGATTACAGCTACACTCTCTATGCATGATAATTTCGGCAGTAAACAATATTTTTGGACGGAGCTCTAGCTGATTTATATATATTAAGATAATTTTTATCAGCGTAGTCATATATATTTTTTAAAAATTTATGCTTGGGGGTTTTGCCTTTGCCAAATGAGTTTCTGGAGCTGTGCAGACTGTGTTTTGATACCAATGGATTGTGAATGTGAACGGACATTCCTTACATGCACAGCAGTTTGGGACGATTGATATAGATGAGTTATACCATAGATATTCACTGTGTGGTTTTTTGGCTAGCTGTTTTTGGCTTTATATTCTACTGTATAAATTGAACAGAACATTATACTACAGTAATGTCTTTTTGCTGCATTCATTATGTATTATAGATATACATGTTTTTTTTCTGCTTTGTTGACATTATATACTTTATGTAAGGTGAATTCCTTATATTTACATAACATTTTGACAGTGGCCTATTTATTATGGCTGGTGGACATTACAGGCAGTAAAAGCCATTGTTTTTCAGTCAGTTTTTCTCCATATATTCTTAGGATCATCTGTTATATTTAAATATGGACCTTTTTGGTGTGTTATACATTTATATTTGAGTCATATATTATATGGCACTTACTTAATAACTGGTCATCCTGCTTATTTGTTGATTATTCACATTATCAGCTATTGTATTCAGCTGTTCATAATTTTGTAACTCTTTTCTTATATACATACATTTATATGGCAGTCATGGATCTCATTAATATTTTGAAGGGATTGTCAGCTGATAATGAAGACATTCAGGTATTTGGTTTAGAAACCCCTGATATGGGGGCTAACCAAGGGGAAAACCCTTTGGATGCATCTTGTATTTCTATTTTTCATCAGTTTCTCAAACACATGAAAATACTTAGGTCCTGTGTTTGGCAATTAAAGCTTTTTAAAGCACATTTGGAGAAGGGTATCTCACCCAGGGGATTGAGAATTTGTATCAAACCCTTAGTAGGTCAACCTGATGATATACTTTTATCAGCTTGGTTAGAGATTCAGCAAAATGCTTCAATGCAATTTGTTAAAACTTTGCATGCTTTTTATGAGCGTAGGATAGATATTTATAAATCTGAGGTATCTGAGATCTGTGAGCAAGCCAAAAAATATGAGGGCTTGCCGGTATATCGTAATTGCTTTGACAAATTGAGTACACATTTGTTAGAGTATGAATACAAATTGAAACACAGAAAACTTCATAAGTTTAGTAGAGACTTAGACTATAATCAGGGCAGACCATTTGACTATGTAAAAAGTGTGAAGTTTGTTAAAAATGACTCCTCACAATTTGGACAAAAGTGAAAAAGAAGGAAGTCGATTTTGAAAAAGACTGTTAGTGATACTTCAGGTGAGGATTCGTCCTCATATACTGACACTGAAATAGAAAGACAGCAAATGCCACCAGCTCATAAAAAATCCTGTTCTTTTGAGCAAGTAACTCTAGTGCAGGGTAACAATTCAATCCCTTTATTAACAGGAAAAGGAGGAGGGGGGGCAGGAAGCTTAAGTTCAGACGAATCTTTGGAAGCAGTGTTGAATTTATTGAAACCCAAGTAAGCTCTCCTGATAGTGTTCTTAACATTTAATATGTTATATTGTTGGATTCAGAGTATAAGGTACTTAATAAAAGATTGAATTTTTTTACTCCCGGCTTCTTTGTGTCTGAGGATGTTTTTGCATTCATTTTGTAGCTGGCTTAACCTTAAACTTTACTTCAATGATGATAATTGTGACAGTGCTCTCCCTTGTGACATTGGCTTCAAATTTTATAAATCTACATTCATCCCACCAATGAATAAACATGTATAAATGTATTCTGAAAGAACTGCACTTTGGTTCCACCCGTGATATGAATTATTTGCCTCATAACTTGACGGCATTGGAAATGGAAGTCTTAAATAAGCTTAGAAACAACAAGGATATAGTAATTATTCAAGCAGATAGGGGTGGCACCATAGTGGTAATGGATTGGTTGATGTATGTAGAGGAGGCTTATAGACAGTTACTGGATGCTAGATTTTATATCCTTATGCCTATTGATCCTAGAGGTCACAGGTTTAAGAAAGAGATAGATGATTTTTTGGAATTTGCAGTCAGTGAAGACATTATTTGTTCAAAAACCTTGTTTCATCTTAAAGTGAAAGATCCATTATCACAATATCTCTCGCTTCTCCCGAAGATACATAAGGATGTCAATAAACCACCAGGGAGACCTATTGTCTCTAGGAATGGTTCCCTTACCGAACCCCTGTCTTTCTACTTAACTAAGTTTTTGAAGTCTTTGTTGAGGGGTGTTATGGCATGTTTGCAGGCTACAACAGAATTTCTTAACATTATATCTGATACCCAGTTGGAGTTGGGTTGGTTAATGTACACTTTGGATGTGACCTGTCTATATACCAGTATTCTGCATTGGGCAGGATTATCTGCCCCAGAATATTGGTTAGATAAGATGGCACTATATAGTCCAGGGTTTAATACCTTTCTCTTGTGTTTGGCAGAACATGTCCTCACTAAAAATGTATTTTATTTTAATGGTAAGTGTTATCTACAACTTAGGGGTACGGCAATGGGTGCTTCTTTCGCACCCATATATGCTGACTTGTTCAAGGGTTATCTTGAACAGATGATTATTTATGATAGCAGTCACAATCTTTTCCTTGATGAAATATATATTTGGAGATGCTTTTTGGATGACTGCTGGATGGTGTGGAAATCTGATGCAGTATATTTACAAGAGTTTGTCCAATACTTAAATGAAAATAAATGGGGCATCAATTTTACAGTAAATTTTGATATGAATTCTGTTTCGTTTTTGGATGTTAATCTACATAGATTGCAGGATGGTACATTGGTTAGTTCTGTATTCTGAAAACCTTTTCATTCAAATACGCTGTTACATGCATCCAGCTGTCATCCAAAACATATAATCAAAAATATCCCTCAGTCTCAATTTATGAGGATACATCATATCTGCTCTAACAGGGAAGATTTTGCACATTTTGACCAGGATTTAATAAAATGTTTCACTGCACGTGGTTATTCCTCTACACAGTTGATTAAAATCAGTAGGGAAGTACAAAAACTACTTAGGAGTGATTTACTTACATATAAACAATGGGTTAATCAGGATCAGAATATTAGATTTACTACATGTTATGGTAGGAATACCCAACATTTTATGGATTTAGTGCAATGGCACTGTGACATTTTATTGGCAGATGATAGACTGAATGACTTGTTGGGTGACATATGTTTATTTTATTTTCATAGGGGTAAGAACCTGGGCAGTCATTTCAGTCTTTACAAACATACTATGCCATCTGCCAGTTGGTCCCAGATGACATTAGATGGTGTTAAGGTGGAGGGGTGTTTTCCCTGTGGCCATTGTTCTTTTTGTAAGTACATAGGTTCATAGGTAGGTACTAGGCTATCGGCCCTGGGGCCTATAATAAGCCTAGCCAAAAATGTTCCCTGGCTTTCGCCACCCAAGAAAATTATTTTCCTGTGCTCCTGTCAAGCAGTGCTGATGAAGTGATCCCCGTGTGAATTTTCTATTTCTCATCCAGTCGTCAAGATTTTTTCTTAAAGAGAGCCAATGAGGAGCTTTGCTTGACATGAATGGGTAGTTTGTTCCAGAGTATGGGAAGTCTCTGGGACAGGAATCTATCCATCCAGCATGTTCTGTTTATTGTGGTGACAATGTTTAGGTTCCTGGAGCATGTGGTTTGGAGAGACTAAGATTTCTTTAAGTGTAGCATGTCCAACAGCTCTGGGTTTGACATAGATTTGTATGTTAGGCAGAGATCACCTCTGAGTAGGCGATATGCGATGGAGTAGAGCTGGAGGTTTTTGAGACGGTCTGCGTATGATATCTGTTTGAGGCCGGTAATCCTCTTAGTGAGGTATTTCTGTGGCCTTTCCAACTGTTGTAGGTGTCTTGTGAGATACATGCCAAATGAGGCATTGTACTCTATAATGGGTATGATGAGGGATGAGTAGAGAGGAACAATGACCTCTTTTTTTCTAGAGGAGAACTCTTTTGTGATGAGTTGTGCCACATAGAAGGATCTCCTGATTACTGTGGTGATGTGGTTATCAAAGGAGAGACTACTGTCCACCTGTGTCCCGAGGTCTCTTATCACACTTTCAGTGTTTAGTGAGCTACCACCTATGTGGTAGTTCATGGGTACCAAGTTTTTCCCAAAGGGGATGAAATGCATTTCTTGGCACTGAGCTTGAGGCCATGAGTTTGACACCAAGCATCTGTCTCTGTGAGGTCCTTTTGTAGAATGTTTACATCATTAGGTGATTCTATTATGGCTCCCAGTTTGCAGTCATCTGCAAACTTTGTTAGCCAAAGACTTTCTGTGTTGGCCTGCATTTCAGAGAAGTAGATGCAGAACAGGAGAGGACCCAGGACCAAACCCTGTTGTACTCCACTCATCACTGGTCTGAAGTCAGACTTGGAGTCGGCTACTTTTACTGTGTGGGTTCTGTGAGTGAATCAGTTGGCCACCCATCTTGTAACATAGGGATTTATGCCCAGTTTAGTGAGTTTATCTATAATTCCAGAGTGGGGGTGGTATTGAAAGCCTTAACAAGGTCATGATAGGCTGTGTACACTACCCTGCCCTCATCTACGGCTCTAGTGACTACTTCAAAGACGTCAGTCAGGTTTAGTAGACATGATCTACATTTTACAAACCCAAACTGAATGGGGTCCAGGGTTTGGAGGTTACCTATGTCTTTGTTTATAAGCTCCAAGTTGATAGGTTTCATGGCCTTGCAGACCAGGCTCATCAGGCTAATGGGGCGGTAGTTTCTGGGGTCCATGGTGGCAGCCCCCTTTGTGGAGTGGGATAGCTGTCACTTTGCGCCATTCAGTAGGCACATAGCCTGAGGTGAGGCTATGACTGAACATGATACTTAGGTGGGGTGACAGTTCATTCTGTAGTTCGTGCAGTACGCAGCCTTGGATGTTGTCTGGTCCCATGGATGCTGTGTTCTTGGCTTTGGAGAGTGCTGTCTTTACTTGTTCATCCATGATTATAGGGGCTTTGCATTCTTCCGGTATTAAGATGGGCTCTTTGGTGGGTGAGAGGGGGGGTAAAGTTAGCACTGAACCTATCTGCTAGGATGTTGGCAATATCAGTTGGTTCTGTATATTTAGTGCCCTTGTGCTGTAGCTCAGAGCAGGTCTGGGTGTTGCCATTGAGATTCTTAACATAGCTATAGAATGCTTTGTGGTTTTCTTTGGAATCAGTGGTGATTTTATTTTCATAAATAGCTTTGGAGGATTTTATGAGGGATTTCAGTTTCTTGTTGAGGATGACCAGGGAGATCCTCCAATCTTGGGATTTTACTCTTTTGTAACAGCTTCTTCCTTCTGTTGTAGAGTTTGTTTATGGCAGGGGACCACCAGATTGGCTTCCTTTTTTGGAGGATAGCATCTTGGTTCTGTTGGGGGTGGCATGATCCATGCACTCGTGTATGTGCTTATACAGTGCTTTTTTGTAAGATTCAGCAGTCGTACCTCTATTTTCCATCTGCATGGGTGTCGTGAAGTTTGCCACTTCTGTCTTAAGAAGCATGAAGTTGGCTTTGGAGTAGTTTTTGATGGTGGTTTCCTTAATGGGGGGTGGGGTTGGGATATGAATGTCTAGGGCGATTAGCTTGTGGTTGTATCTAAGAAGCGAGGAGTTGACCTCTGGCGTGGAACACCGGTTACCCATAGTGATAATGACCAGGTCCAGGATATTGTTGTCCCTGGTGGGGGTGTGGACAAGCTGATCCAAGATGATGGAATTTATGAATTTCAGAAAACATTGAGCAAATGAGTTGGTACATGAGTAGTTTTCCCAGTTGATGGTGGGGTAGTTAAAATCACCCATAATTAAGGTATTGAGTTGTACCTTAATATTTTCCAGTATCTTCAGAAATGAAGAGTGGGAATCCTGGGGCATGGTGGGGGATCTGTAACAAGCTACATCCTGGATTGCAGTCTTGCCCAGTGTTAGTTGCACTTGGATAATTTTAGATGCATTATGTTGAGCAACTAGCCTGGAGGTGTGGATATCGTTAATGAATATGGACACTCCTCCACCTTTAGTGTTTCGGTCCGGGTTAGGTGGCCGAAAAGTGTGGTAAGAATTATAGCCTGGTAAAGCAGGGGTGCTCTCTGGAGCCTTGAACCACGTCTCTGTCATTGCACAGATATCGATGTTCTCCGTTTTAAGGAGTGCCTCGAGTGAGTGCATTTTGAGGATTAGATTTCTAGCACTATGTAGCATTACCCTCAGTGTTTGCTTGCTTGTACCTGTTACGGTGGTGAATTTAGCATTTGAACCTTGCCTAAAAAAGGCAGCTCTTATTAACCCAAATTTTATCAATAATTATAAAGTGAAACTTAGCAGTAAAAACACATCCAGGATCTTTAACATCAATATATTTTCTAACTGCAGTAGTGATTGGGTGATTTATCTTGCTGTATGTACTTGTTCAGCTTTTTATATTGGCCAGACATCTAGACCTATGAGGCTACATTTATCGGAACAGCTTAATAATATTAGGAATAAATGTTTAACAAGTGCTTTATATAAGCATACCATTAGTCACTCCTGCCAAGTTTCCCTTTATTATTATTGATAACATTTTGGATAATAAGAGTTGCATGACTAGTTGGTACAACATTCTTAATAAAAAGGAGAACTCATGGATTGTGAGACTGGGTGGATTATTTCCACCAGGTCTAAATGATCATTTGTGAGTTTAATTATTGAATTATTATTGATCAGTTAAGTAAATAATTGTTTGCTTTGTGTATATATTGTAATTTACTGAAGTTGATTTGATACATTGATAAAAGCTGTTTGGCCAAAAATGGTCTGTTGACTGTGGTACTACTTTATTAAATTTTCTATATCTCTTCCAAGTAGTGCTGGCTGTTTTTTGAATTTTGCATTCCACATTCTACCCTGTCTCCATGGTACCCTTTCCCTGACTTAAAGTGAAAAGCATTCATTCAGTACATTTGCTTTCCCCAAGTCATCTTTGACCTGTCTCTCCCATGTTGCTCAGTCTGGTTAAAGTTATATCTTTCTTCCTTCTTTCTGTTATGTACCTAAAACGCCATTGCTTTCCTTCTTGATCCTGTCTACTAAGTCCCTTTCCACTTTAACCATTGCTGTTCTTACCATCTCTATTATTTTTTTGATAGACTCTTGGGACTCTGCCGCCTACACCCCCCAATTCAATTTCCTGTGGACCATGTATTTTGTTATTTCCACATTTCTGTGCCACCACATTCACCTTTTTTTTCTTTCTGCCTCTTCCCACAGCCATGTAAATAGCCATGAGAGCTACATCACTGACCCATTCTTACAGTGTATTTACTGCTACAATTTTATTTTAGTTAACTAGCTTATCCTTGACCACCTCCCCAACCACAACATAATCTGATTTTCTAACATATCATACCAGTATCTCTGACTTATTGTTTTTACCCTACATCTACTTTAAACCACTCAGCAGCATAGCCACTTTTTTAATTTCTTAGCCTGCACAATTATTACACCCTCGGCACTCATTAGGACCATGTCTAAAGTCCTCTCTTTCCTGGTACAGTCCTGCACCAGTTAGCTCAACTCCTCAAAGTCTGTGATATTAATCAGATCTCACTGCTCTCTCTCTCTCTCTCTCTCTCTCTCTCTCTCTCTCTACCTTGGGGATTGCAGTCTCCCAGTCTGCTACTGACTAATTCAGATCCCCCATAAGATCTCCTCTCTTTTTCCTGTCCCGTTCCTTTATCGTCTCTCCAGACTTTCGTACTTCTCTTGTTGTATCTGGTGGATGACACAATGTATGCATACACCATATCCCACTTTTTTCTAACTTAACTGCCAGGGCACTTAACTTTGCTTCTAACCCTGACTGTACCCCTTTCCTACCCAAGGTTTGATGTTAATTCTATGTTCTACCCTCTAATGTGATGCATTTCTTTATGCAGAGTGCCACTTCAGCCCAACATCTTCCTTCTCTGCCATTCCTGAACAAACTATATGCAGGAACCTTAATGTCCAATCTCTTCTTGTCACTGGCCCATATTTATGTGATACAATCAATATCCAGTCTCCCCTCCTGCATTACTATGTACAGGTTTCATATATTCTTATCCAGACTCCTTGCACTGCAGAGTAAATCCACCTATTTGCAGTCAACATCTCCCTTGTTTCTACAACTGATATGTTCAGCATCATCTGCCATGTAGGCTTAAAGAATTATACAATTGAAGTTTAAGACATTACACAAAGTAAAATCTGATGTGTCTGTGTGTGTCTTTTTCTGTGGCCTTTTTAGCTGCTGTTTTATTTCTTCAGAATGGCAATTAAATCTCCATATTCAACTTAAATATTAAGAGCACTTGCACCATATGACTGTTTAAAAAAAGTGATGTTTTCTTGCCTAACATTAAGATGCAATCTTTTGTTGTTATTTACGTGTAAGAGCATACAAATATACAACATTTTTCTAGGAAATTCTTCTTCAGTCAGAGAGGTCCTAAAAATATTGTTACTTGCTAACCTATGTGGCTAGTGTCTCTGCACCTAATGTTTTATTATATATTAGGAAGTAGTGTCATAAGATGTGGATCTGTATATAAAATGTCGCTGTTAGTTCTAACACACACACACACACACACACACACACACACACACACACACACACACACACACACACACACACACACACACGGGAAGGTATCATTTACTATCATTTTTGCACAGATGATATTCAGACTTCCTTCTTCCACAGCAGCAAGCAAGCATGTAATATATCTGTTATGAGACATTTCAACAATAGTTTTCCAACTAATTCACTGCAGCCGATGTATTCTGAACAAAGCATATACCAGAGACGGATTCCTGCTTAGTCTGTCTTTAGCCGTACAGTTTATGACGACAGCATGATACAATGTTTAACTGTGCCAAAATGTGATCACCATGATTCTTTGCATGTTTACTAATTTCTCTTCTAGTAGCCCTGTTATTCCTCCTTCAGGAACAAGAGGATTAATAAACACCACTAGTCATCACTTTTTGCATAAAGTATATTTTATTTATCATAATAAAAACTGAGTTATCATATATATCTAAAGAAGCCAGGGACTATTGCTTAAGGCAAGCTATTCTATTATTTCCTGCTCTTCAGTGTGCATAACAGTTATTTATGATTAACTCAATTGACTTTTTTCTGTAATTCAGCACTGGAAAAAGATTTCTAATGTCGTTAAGTCTGCATTCTGAAATGTTTGCTGTCTGTGATGTGCAGCCTTGTCATAAGTTTTCACCCTATGGTGCAGTTGTTGCAGATGTTGTTACATACCTTGAGAGGTCAACTGTCACCTGCATTATAAGTGCTTTAGCAATAGGAAGACAATGCCAAGGACACAGGAAGAAAAGGATAGCTGTCCAGAAGTGAAAGCTAGTCAGCTTGCTGGTATCTGATAGAGTTAAAGGAACATTTTCTCTCTATCATCAGATACAACTACACAAGACTATGACCTAACCAACCCCAACTCTCAGCCACAGCTCATAAAAAATTACTTTATTTTTTTAACATGATTTTCATATTTTTCCAGTATAGTCTCCCTAAACATGTCAAAAAACTAGCCTTTGCTTTATGAAAAAAATGTGTGGCACACATACCATTTTTATATAGAGGTAGTGATACATTAATGAGAATGATGTATCATTTAACATGTCTTAGCATTAAACGCATTTCACTGGAGGAGGTGAGTTGATGCAGCAATTTACTTTGACTACAGCACAATACAGCACCCTGGCAGATATGTGTATTTTAACACAGATGTATTTATAAAAGACAGCACTGGTGTAACTAGAGAAATGGATGTGACTAAAGTTGCTTAAGCTATACATTAATTTATTTTTTTCATTAGCATTCTTCTTAAACTAGTTATATTTCATCCAAAAAATAAGATGCGGACACGGTCAGTGGGGAGTGACATCAGAATACTTCTGCGGCATCACCTCCATTAATATCATCATTATCATAATCATGAATCTTTACTGTATAACAAGCCACGTAGTTAAGTTCATTTTCAATACAGGCCAGTATGTATGTGTGCACGTGTGTGTGTGTGTGTGTGTGTGTGTGTGTGTGTGTGTGTGTGTGTGTGTGTGTGTGTGTGTGTGTGTGTGTGTGTGTGTGTGTGTGTGTGTGTGTGTGTGTGTGTGTGTGTGTGTGTGTGTGTGTGTGTGTATGTTCTTGGCATATACATCATACTGATTTTCAGAAACATCAATTTTTTTCTACTCTTGGCAAGAAAAAGCCTTTCTATCATTGTGCATGCTGTAGACGCACAGCAAATTCTTTCAGAATCTGTTCTTGGACCAGAGCAGCCAAGGTGTTACATATTAATCCAAAGTAATGCCAACCTGCCATTTTTGTCACCAGCTGTTTTTATTATATTTGATAACAAAAAACAGTTGTATATTTACTGGCTTCTTTTCTCCAAGTGTTTTGAGCTTATAATACCATGATGAGAATGGACCCCATTCCAGGGGTCCATTGCATTGGGAAATAAATAAATGAGAGAGAGAGAGAGAGAGAGAGAGAGAGAGAAAATCATCTAATTTTATTAACATAAAATGACAGATTTTGCCGAGTTAAGAATGATTCAGATTGCATGTAAAGAAATTAGCAGTACATTAGAAGTCTGATGTTAACAGCTGGATGTAACAGAACTGCTTAACCTATGATCTGCTCTGCAGTATATTTCTAATGAAGGTGGAAACTGTCATGTAACATTCAAAAGCTGCATACAAATTCTTTACTCTTCATACAGTGTATCACAGGGAATTAAAGAATGAACACAGCAGAAAAATATTCTCATATTATTCAAGCACAATATCTGCACAACATCTGTACCATGCCCTATACGGACAGACTGAAAAAGCTCCAGCTATACTATGCCTCATATTGCCTACTTAGAGGCGATCTCTGCTTGACCTATGAAGCCATGTCTGACTTAGAGCTGCTAGATATGCTACATCTGAAAAAATCCCAATCTCTCTATGCCACATGCTCCAGGGACCTCAAACTCATTACCACAATAAACAGAGCATGCTGGAGGGACAGGTTCCTAACTCAGAGACTACCCATGCTCTGGAACAGACTTCCCATTCATGTCAAGCAGAGCACCTCACTAGCCCTCTTCAAGAGAAATCTTGACGAGTGGATGGGCAATAGAAAATTCATCCCGGGGATCACTTCAGTGGCCTTGCTTGATAGGGGCACTGGGAACTAACATCGGGCAGCAAGATGCCAGGGAATCTTTTTGGGCTAGGCTTACATAAGTTCCACGACCGATAGCCTAGTACACACCTATGAACATATGAACCAAGTCAAAAACTGTATCAGTAAAGTTAGACAACTGTCTAACTTAGAAAACAAATATTAACAAAATAGTTCCTTTAATTACATGCTTTTACTGTAAATTCCTAAGCTTATTCCAAGGGGAGCTCAAGATCACAGGTGTGACACTCTCAAAGGTTTATATACCACATAGTTTAAGGATGTTATAAATGTAAAAATCAATCAGAGTTAGAAAGTCTGTGCAAATATTTTCACGTAAGATCTGGAGTCTACTTTGAGATGTGAGCATCCAAATCAGCAACTGACTAAAAAGCAAATTGTAATCCATGAAACCTTCAAATAAGAGATAATAATCCCATATGGGTAGCTATATATAGTTAAAGGTACCTTAACTTTAATTGACATAATGTTCTGTGGTCATCCATCTATCCATCCATTTTCTAATAAATTCATAGGTTCATAGGTATGTACTAGGCTAATGGCCCTAGAGCCTTTACAAGCCCAGCCCATAGGATTACCCTCACTTTGTGCCACCCGATCTTAGTTCCCACTGCTTCTGTCGAGTAAAGCCACTGGAGTGATCCCTGGGGTGAATTTTCTATTTCCCATCCACTCATCAAGATTTCTCCTGAACAGGCCAGAGAGGTGCACTGCTTGACATGTATGGGAAGTCTATTCCAAAGCATGGGCAGTCTCTGTGTTATGAACCTGTCCCTCCAGCATGTTCTGTTGATTGTGATAATGAGGTTGAGGTCTCTGGAGCATGTGGTGCAGAGGGATTGGGGATTTCTTCAGATGTAGCATTTCTAACAGAGCTGGACCAGACATGACTTTGTAAGTCAAGCCAAGATCACCTCTAAGTAGGCAATATGAGACAGGGCACAGTTGGAGTTTTTTTAGTCTGTCCATATAGAACAAATGTTTAAGGCCTGGGATCTTCTTTGTGAGGTACTTTTGTGGCCTCTCCAGTTGTTGCAGGTGTTTAGTGAGGTACATGCCAAATGGGGCAATGTACTCTATGACTGGCCTAATGAGGGAAGAGTAGAGGGAGACAATGACCTCTTTCTTCCTGGATGCAAAACCCTTATTAATGAGATGTGCCACATAGAAGGACTTTCTGACCACAGTGGCAATGTGGTGGTCAAAAGCGATGCTGCTGTCAACCTGTGTTCCCAGATATCTTATAATGCCTTCTGTGTTCAGTGGACTACCATCGATGTGGTAATCATGGGAACTGGGTTTTTCCCAAATGGGATGATGACACATTTTTTGGCACTGAGCTTAAGGCCATGGTTCTGACACCAGTCGTTGGTCTCAGTGAGGCCTTTCTGTAGGATGACAACATCACTTGGAGAGTTAATAATAGCTCCCATCTTGCAATCATCTGTGAACGTTGTCAGCCAGAGTCCCTTCGTATTGGCCTGGACTTCAGAGAAGTAGAGACCAAACAGGACAGGAGCCAGGACCGAACCCTGTGGGACTCCACTCGTGACTGGTCGGCAGTCTGACTTGGAGTCAGCTACTTTCACACTGTGGGTTCTACCTGTGAGCCAGTTTGCAACCCACCTAATGATATAGGGATTGATGCCTAGCTTAGTGAGTTTTTCGATGATTCCCGAGTGGGGAATGGTATAAAAGGCCTTGGACAGATCAAGGTAGGCTGTATGAACCACCTTGCCTTCATCCACAGCTCTGGTGACTGACTCAAAGAAGTTGACCAAGTTGAGCAAGCAACCCTTCACAAAACCAACCTGTGTGGGATCCAGAGTTTGGAGATTCCCTGTATCCTTGTTTATCAGGTCCACGATGATTCATTCCATAGCTTTGCATATCACACTCATCAGGCTAATGGGGCGATAGTTCCCAGGGTCTGTAGTCACTCATCCTTTGTGGAGAGGGATGACTGTAGCAGTGCACCATTTGGTAGGGACAAAACCTAAGGTGAGGCTGTGATTGAACAGGGCACATAGATGAGGTGCCAGTTCACTCTGTAGTTCATGTAGAACATAGCCAGGGATATTGTCAGGTTCCATAGAACCTGTATTCTTGGCCTTCGACAGTGCTGTTTTAACCTGTGCAGCAGTAATACTGGGTGCCTGGCAATCTAGTGGTATTATGAGTGGTACTTTAGGGGGGTGAGAGGGGTTAAGTTGGCACTGAATCTGTCGGACAGTATACTGGCAATATCTGTTGGCTCAGTATAGGAGGTACCATTGTGCAGTAGCTCAGAGCAAATCTGGGTATTGCCATGGAGATTCTTTACATAACTATAGAAGGCCTTGTGCTTGTCTTTACTATCTGCTGCAATTCTGTTTTCATAACTAGCTTTAGAGGATTTGATGAGGGATCTCAACTTTTTGTTGAGGCTATATTATAAGGGAGTTTTTCCAGTCTTTGGGCTTCACCTTATTCCGCATCAGTTTCCTCCTCCTGTTGTAGAGTTTGTTTATGGCAGGGGACCACCAGATTGGCTTCCTTTTTTTAGAGGAGAGTGTCTTGGTCCTATTGGGTATGGTGAGATCCATGCATTTGTGTACGTGTTCGTACAGTGCATTGATGTATGATTTGGTGGTCATGCAACTGATCTACATTTGCATGAGTGCAGTTCTGTTTTTAGGAGCTGAAAGTAGCTTTGGAGAAGTTTTTCATGGTGGCTACCTTTATGGGGGGAGGTGGGTGAGTGGGATATGGATTTCCAAGGTGATTAGTTTGTGGTCGGATCTAGCCAGGGAGGAGATGATTATTGGTGTAAAGCAACAGTCGCCCATGTTAGTAATGACCAGGTCAAGGATGTTGCAACCTCTAGTGGGGGTAAGAATGATCTGGTCCAGGGCATTGGAATTAATGAATTCCAGGAAATGTTGGGCAAGTGTATTGGTACATGAGTAGTTTTCCCAGTTAATGGAGGGGTAGTTGAAGTTGCCCAGTATGAGAGTGTTAGGATGGACCTTAATATTCTCCAGGATGCTTAGGAACACGGACTGTGAGTCTTGAAACATGGTTGGGGACCTATAGCAGGCTACCACCTGAATCGCTCTCTTACCCAATGTTAGCTGCACCTGAATTATCTCAGATGCATTATTCTGGGCTACCAGTCTGGAGGTGTGCGCATCCTTTATGAATATGGAAACACCACCACCTTTGGAGCTTCGGTCCAAGTTTTGGGGCTGAAAGGTGTGGAATGAGTTATAGCTTGGTAGTGCAGGGGTGCTTTGTGCTGCCTTGAACCAGGTCTCTGTTATGGCACAAATGTCTATGTTCTCCATTTTAAGGAGTGCTTTGAGTGAGTCCATTTTGAGATTTAAACTTCTAGCGCTGAGCAACATGACCTTCAGATTGCATATTTTTGTAGCTGTTATGGTGGTAATTTGGTCTTTCGAACACCACCTAAAAAAGGCACTATAGGGGTGGCAAGAGCCTTGCCCAGTATCTGGAAGCCCAGGGGAGACAGGTGCACGCTATCTCTGGCAAAAAATCAAGGTCTGTCAGTCATTTCATTCCAGGCAGACAGATACTGGATCCCCTTAGAATGACACCAGAAACATAGCCAATTGTTGAAATCAGTAATTTTCTGCTTGTACTGTGGTATCATTCTGGGTGATGGTAGGATGCTGCTCAGGGCTAGGATCATACCCACCTGGGCTACATAATCCGAGAGCTCCTCTATATCTCTTTTCATGTAGTCCAGGGAGGTACGTCTCAGGTCATTTACACCCACATGTACAATGATAGAGTCATATTTGTACCAGTTGTTGAGGGACCTGAGTGCATGTGTTATGTGATGGATCTTAGCTCCTGACAGGCAGCTGACTGTTACTTTCTCCTTATTCAACCTAGTGAGTGGGAAATCAGTGTGCCTCACTATTGAGTCACCTATGACTAGTGTGTTGGGCCTGCTGTTTTGCCTTAGGGGCTTTGGTTGAGTGGCACACTGTTTAGGAGAGTTATGTGTTTCATGATTAGTGTTGTGTTGTGGTGGTCAAGTGCATTTCTGCCTTAGAGGCCTCTGCTGTTTGGGTAGATTTTTATTGAGAGCCTCCGCGAAGGTGGGTATGCAGTTTGTGTTTCTATGTAAAGGCAGTACTGGTGTGTGTTCTGGAGGGCTATGTGCTCCAATGTGGTGTGGTGCAAGTGTTGACTTTCTCCTCTTGACCAGCTATTCTGGTCTTGGCTGGAGAGTGCATGGCTTCCAATTTGGATATATAAATGCATCTCTCACAAGTCTGAGTGTTGGGAGGGTAAGAGGAGAGGGTTGTCAGTGTAAATGAGGCAGTTGCTACATTGCCTCAGGATGCCCAAGTTCACCTGGTTAATAGGAGAAAGCACAGAGAACTCAATTTTAGACATGTCTGAAGGGGTGGGCATTAATAATAAGTACTGGAGCTGTTTCCTTATAGAATGTTTAGTGCTGGTAGCATTTTTGTATGCTACAATAATTGCTACAAGAAGTCTGGTAAAGTGCTAGATTAATAAGCTAGTAAAAGTGCAGGAGAGGGAAGAACTAGTAGACCTAAGAGAACATTTGAAGAGCAGACTTTGACACAGCTCAGAAGCTTAAATACAGTCCTGGATACAGCAAATCTGTATCTGGACTAGACTAGTTACAGGAAAGGAGGGGAAAAAAGCACAAATGCTGGCTTTTAAACCAGAAAATTGAAAGAGACAGAAAAACTGCCCAAATGGCCAGTAAACTACAATTTCTGGGCCAGAAGCCACTCCTCTTTAGGTAGACAGGCTACCTAGTGCTTACCACTCCCACTAATAAGCTAGAAGGCTTCCCTCCAACACAGAAAAGCTTGGTGGGCTCAGAAGCTTACATACAGTCCTGGATACAGCAAATCTGTATCTGGACGAGACTGATTACAGGAAAAGTAGGAAACAAGCTTACAATTTAGAATTATTTTTTTAATAAAGTGGAAAGGGAGGAAGGAGGAGCAGAAGATAATTCAAGGTTAAGAAACTAAGTGGGTTGGCCTTCACAAATGTTCTCTCTGTATTAGGTAGAATGAGCTAATGACACTAGACTGGGAAGAGTGTCCCAGATCAAATTTATAGTAGGGGGGGGGGCAACTGCAAAGCCACTAAACCAGTTATATAATATACTCCATGGCAGGAAATCAGAACAAAAACTAGCTAGAAAAGATTTACAAACATTGTGGCAGTAAAAACTTTATTCATCAGGCCCAGTGAGGTAGAACATTTTAGTACAACCATGCAGATTAGTTCATAACTATAAAATACAGTAAAAAGTATGCAGCAGACAATAAAAGTGTTATAAATATCTATAAGGAAAAACTAGTAAAAATAAGCAAAAAAACAGGATACTAAGTTATATATCAAAGATCAGAGTTTTGCTCAGTGCCCTTCCTCCATTTAGCTCTGTGTAAAATCTTTAATACCTGTCTTTATCTTTTACAGGGCTGTTGGAATACCAGGATTTATCCAGCTAGCCATTAGGTTAATGCCGTGGAAATGTTTACTAGTGGTCTATTATACAACTCACACACTTGTACATTCAAAGCCTGCACACACATCCATGGGCAATTTGGAACATTGTTAATCAACCTACAAGATGTGTTTGGCAAGTGGTAGGAAACTAGACTACATGGAGAAAAACCTATGCAGACATGAAGTCTCTATGCAGAAGGTACCCCAGTCATGAAATAAGCTGCATAACTCTTTTCTTAAGGTGGCAGTGTTACTCAGTGCCCTTAAATGATAAATATTTCTGAGTTCTAAAACAGATTATTTAAATATTTATATCTCGGTATTACTGTTCCAAAGGAGAAAGTGTAGCTACTCTTTAAGGTACAGTACTACTGTTGACATACATAAAAATGCCTCAAAATGTACAGAGTACTGAAAAAATTCAGTAGATCTTTTTGGAAATGATGCCATAAATATTATTTGGAATTAAGCATCGAGTACATTTAGTAGATATGTTTATGTGTCATCCAGAAAGTGAAAACTATGACATAATATTACTTAAATGTGCTATGCTATCAGTGTAAAATTATCACATTTAGGACAGACAGAGGGACAGAGAATGAAGAAATGCCCACCAGCATGTTATCAGCAGCTCTTCCTGTACCTGCTATTCTTCAACTTGTTCAGTCTCACCAAGTTTTCAAATCTCATATAAAGCAGTCTGGTATGATAATGCAGTGGGTAATACTCCTAAATCAGTCAGGAATGATAATGCAGTGGGTAATACCATCAAAGCAGTCAGGAATGATAATGCAGTGGGTAATACCCTCAAAGCAGTCAAGAATGATAATGCAGTGGGTAATACCCTCAAAGCAGTCAGGAATGATAATGCAGTGGGTAATACCCTCAAAGCAGTCAAGAATGATAATGCAGTGGGTAATACCCTCAAAGCAGTCAGGAATGATAATGCAGTGAGTAATACCCTCAAAGCAGCCAGGAATGATAATGTAGTGGGTAATACCCTCAAAGCAGCCAGGAATGATAATGCAGTGGGTAATACCCTCAAAGCAGCCAGGAATGATAATGCAGTGGGTAATACCCTCAAAGCAGCCAGGAATGATAATGCCTTGGGTAATACCCTCAAAGCAGTCAGGAATGATAATGCAGTGGGTAATACCCTCAAAGCAGCCAGGAATGATAATGCAGTGGGTAATACCCTCAAAGCAGCCAGGAATGATAATGCAGTGGGTAATACCCTCAAAGCAGCCAGGAATGATAATGCAGTGGGTAATACCCTCAAAGCAGTCAGGAATGATAATGCAGTGGGTAATACCCTCAAAGCAGTCAAGAATGATAATGCAGTGGGTAATACCCTCAAAGCAGTCAGGAATGATAATGCAGTGGGTAATACCCTCAAAGCAGTCAAGAATGATAATGCAGTGGGTAATACCCTCAAAGCAGTCAGGAATGATAATGCAGTGGGTAATACCCTCAAAGCAGCCAGGAATGATAATGTAGTGGGTAATACCCTCAAAGCAGCCAGGAATGATAATGCAGTGGGTAATACCCTCAAAGCAGCCAGGAATGATAATGCAGTGGGTAATACCCTCAAAGCAGCCAGGAATGATAATGCAGTGGGTAATACCCTCAAAGCAGTCAGGAATGATAATGCAGTGGGTAATACCCTCAAAGCAGCCAGGAATGATAATGCAGTGGGTAATACCCTCAAAGCAGCCAGGAATGATAATGCAGTGGGTAATACCCT
Source organism: Protopterus annectens (assembly GCF_019279795.1). Taxonomy (NCBI): domain Eukaryota; kingdom Metazoa; phylum Chordata; order Ceratodontiformes; family Protopteridae; genus Protopterus; species Protopterus annectens. The sequence continues at coordinate 761,061,879 of NC_056729.1, read as the reverse complement.
CAAAGCAGTCAGGAATGATAATGCAGTGGGTAATACCCTCAAAGCAGTCAGGAATGATAATGCAGTGGGTAATACCCTCAAAGCAGTCAGGAATGATAATGCAGTGGGTAATACCCTCAAAGCAGCCAGGAATGATAATGCAGTGGGTAATACCCTCAAAGCAGCCAGGAATGATAATGCAGTGGGTAATACCCTCAAAGCAGCCAGGAATGATAATGCAGTGGGTAATACCCTCAAAGCAGCCAGGAATGATAATGCAGTGGGTAATACCCTCAAAGCAGCCAGGAATGATAATGCAGTGGGTAATACCCTCAAAGCAGTCAGGAATGATAATGCAGTGGGTAATACCCTCAAAGCAGTCAGGAATGATAATGCAGTGGGTAATACCCTCAAAGCAGTCAGGAATGATAATGCAGTGGGTAATACCCTCAAAGCAGCCAGGAATGATAATGCAGTGTGTAATACCCTCAAAGCAGCCAGGAATGATAATGCAGTGGGTAATACCCTCAAAGCAGCCAGGAATGATAATGCAGTGGGTAATACCCTCAAAGCAGCCAGGAATGATAATGCAGTGGGTAATACCCTCAAAGCAGTCAGGAATGATAATGCAGTGGGTAATACCCTCAAAGCAGTCAGGAATGATAATGCAGTGGGTAATACCCTCAAAGCAGTCAGGAATGATAATGCAGTGGGTAATACCCTCAAAGCAGTCAAGAATGATAATGCAGTGGGTAATACCCTCAAAGCAGCCAGGAATGATAATGCAGTGGGTAATACCCTCAAAGCAGCCAGGAATGATAATGCAGTGTGTAATACCCTCAAAGCAGCCAGGAATGATAATGCAGTGTGTAATACCCTCAAAGCAGCCAGGAATGATAATGCAGTGGGTAATACCCTCAAAGCAGCCAGGAATGATAATGCAGTGGGTAATACCCTCAAAGCAGCCAGGAATGATAATGCAGTGGGTAATACCCTCAAAGCAGTCAGGAATGATAATGCAGTGGGTAATACCCTCAAAGCAGTCAGGAATGATAATGCAGTGGGTAATACCCTCAAAGCAGCCAGGAATCATAATGCAGTGGGTAATACCCTCAAAGCAGTCAGGAATGATAATGCAGTGGGTAATACCCTCAAAGCAGCCAGGAATGATAATGCAGTGGGTAATACCCTCAAAGCAGTCAAGAATGATAATGCAGTGGGTAATACCCTCAAAGCAGCCAGGAATGATAATGTAGTGGGTAATACCCTCAAAGCAGCCAGGAATGATAATGCAGTGGGTAATACCCTCAAAGCAGCCAGGAATGATAATGCAGTGTGTAATACCCTCAAAGCAGTCAGGAATGATAATGCAGTGGGTAATACCCTCAAAGCAGTCAGGAATGATAATGCAGTGGGTAATACCCTCAAAGCAGCCAGGAATGATAATGCAGTGTGTAATACCCTCAAAGCAGTCAGGAATGATAATGCAGTGGATAATACCCTCTAAGCAGCCAGGAATGATAATGCAGTGGGTAATACACCCAAATCATCCTAATAATGAAAAAGAAGAGAATGCTAGGCATGAGCATTCAACACTTTGGACATTACATTATACTGTGCGAACAATTCGTCTTTTACTAGCCATACTGAAACTTTGAAAGCTGTGTTTAAAATATTTTTAAACACATTTATTAAATTGTCTCTTATGACATAGTCACACATACAAAAATAGAAAACAAAACCAACTGTTATAACAGTTTTATGCCTTACACATAGCATATATGTTTCTTTCTTTATAAAAATTGTCATTCTCTCCAACATTATATAAATTGCTCACTTCGTGCATTCTGTTAAACCTCACTCCTCTTCCTGAACATTATTCTGCATGTATTGTTCCCTTCAAATTCCACTTATTTCTATGCAATTCAAACCTTCCTTTTTCTAAAGATCTCACATCCAGTTCCCTTATCTGTTTAACAATATTCAGTACTTCATTTGGTTTACATTTTGATTTCCACTTTCTAATAACTGATTTTTTGGCAGCCAGTAGCATTAAACTTCATAAGGCTTTACAATGTCCAGGCAATTCAGAGCCTTTGTCCTGGCTTAAAAGAATAATTTTCTTAGTTACAGCTATTTGATCCCCCAATAATAATGCCAGAGTACTCTTCAGGCTGGTTATAAAATATGCTAACTCATTACAATCCCAAAAACATGTTTCTAAGTACCTGTCTCTTTCCCATACTACCTCTAGCATTTGCTATCTACCTAAGAAAATATGTTTTGAAGTCTGTTCAGGAAATAAAATTACCCATGCAAATACTTCCAAGCTAAAATCCTAAACCTTCTGGAGATTGTTGCATACTTGGGAGCCAGACATATATCCTTTCATTGGTCCTTTGTAAATTTCTTTTTCAGTCTCTCTTCCCAGCATTTTCTAACATCCTGTGATTGATTCTTACAGTTATCATGCAATACTTTATGTGCCTTACTAATTCCCTGTTTTTTAACAGCAACTTCTGTCCCAGACTTGAACAAAAACTCCACTTGTGCTGGATTTTCTTTTAAAACTCCTGTATTACATTATCTTTGCTATTACTCTATCATTCCCTGGTATGGCAGACAGTTAGGAACCTGCAGTCTGATCTTTTTTTTGGCCTTATGCCACTCAATCACCTTTCTCTCTCTATTTATTTATTTGTCTTTGTTTACTGGGAAAGTCCGACTGGGTAATACCCATTGTCAGCGGAGGCCTGAGAAGAAAAGCTCCATTTGCTTACATCGCATTATACTTTAAGTTCCAGTTAAACACAGATTCGTCACATTTCTATTTACATTTATACATAAACAGTATTTACATTTATACAGTCTAATATTTTACAGAGGTGGATGTTACTAAAGAGAAAGCTTACTTACAACTTAGTAGATTGTACAGTCAACAGCTATATATATAATTGTTTTGTCATTTGAGTGAAAGGTTGAGTGGTTTCTGTTTAAGGAGAGTATTTGGAGATTATCGTATGGTGAACACAAATTCTTAACCTTGTAATTAACATGTGCAGGACCAGGATTGGTTAAGATGTTGTTTAAGCAGTGGTCTAAAACTATTGAGTTTGTTGGAGAGTTTTATTTGTGTGGGGATATTATTCCATAGTTCAGCAATGTATTGGGAGCAGAGTGAGTCTCCTGCAGCACTATTTGACTTATTTGTAAGTAATAACAATTTGTTACTACAGAGAAAGTCCCTTGCTTGACAGTAGGGCAGTAATAAGTTCATAGGTGCCGGAAGCTATTGAAGACTGAGTGGGGTGGAGGGTAAGAGGGGCACTTAGTGATCTAAAAAGGGCAATTTTTTATAAGTATTTAGTACCACAACATAGGTTCACTTGGAGGACATTTTAAGCTTAGCCAATTCCCTTTTGGTGCTTGAATTAACATTTTCTGATTGGTCTTACCTATCCCATGGCTGATAATTGTATATTAGCCCTAGTGAGAATAACTGTGATCATACCATAGATAATTTGAGGAGACCCGTGTAAGGAATGCAGCATTTACGAACTGCCTCTATCCATTAGTGCTGTGACAGTCTTTTCTAATATTTTGCCCTTCCCATAGATTGCCATCTTGCTTCTGTTACTGCACATCTCTTTATTTAATGAGTCAGTACTTTTTAGGCCTTCTTCTATATTCTGTGACTTTTCTTTACTACAGCACTTTGTTATGGGTCCGCTAATTATGCCTCCTGGAGTATTATCTTGCACAGGATTATACAATATGTCTGGGCTCTGTCACTTTTTTCTTTTTCTCGTTTTCTAATGCTGTATTACATCATGCTGAGATGCATTATCTCACATGCTAATGCTGTATTGCATCATGCTGAGATGCATTATCTCACATGCTAATGCTGTATTACATCATGCTGAGATGCATTATCTCACATGCTAATGCTGTATTACATCATGCTGAGATGCATTATCTCACATGCTAATGCTGTATTACATCATGCTGAGATGCATTATCTCACATGCTAATGCTGTATTACATCATGCTGAGATGCATTATCTCACATGCTAATGCTGTATTACATCATGCTTAGATGCATTATCTCACATGCTAATGCTGTATTACATCATGCTGAGATGCATTATCTTGCATGTTCCTCCCATGATTGTCTTTCTTTGAAAGTTGTTTTTAATATTTTCTATTTGTTCATTGTTTCCAAACAACTATGCCTGTATCAAAGTTCTTGCAGTTACTAAACAGATCCTTTTGATAGTCTTGACTTTCTGTGTTCTTTCTTTAATATATTACTTCTTACATCTTTCTTTGTTCACTAATAGTTGTTGCCACATGTTGTGTAGTGGAATTGGCCTTTATAGAAATTGATAGATTGTGAAATACAAAACTTCTGCTGTTATTGCCTGAGACATTTATTGGGTAGAGTGGCTATTGACTCCATCCAGTAAATTTCCTTTTTTTCTATTTTGGGAACTATCCACTATATCTTCCTTTATTCTATCTAACCTTATTCTAAACTCAAGAGCATTTATCCATTCAACCATGAAGATACCATTGTCTTCCAAGCAATTGTTACAGCACACTGATAGTGCAATTAATTATTTTCTTCTATATTTTGAATTACAGCAACATGGATTTTGAAATGTTCACATTGTAACCAAATCCTGCAATTTACTACTTACTTCTAATTTTTATAAAAGTTATTGCAACTGTTGCAAATAGTATCTATCTATCTATCTATCTATCTATCTATCTATCTATCTATCTATATATGTGTGTGTGTGTGTGTGTGTGTGTGTGTGCTGTGTAATTATAAAAACAAATAGGTGCCCAATAATAACCAGTAACAATACAACCCTTTCTTTATTGCACTTGAGAACTATATAAAGAACCAATGCATGTGGCCTCCATGGCTAAAGAAAGTACATAATCATGGAACATTCTAATAATGTATAGATGTCCATGTACTTCTCTAATGACAGCTTAATCCACAGTTGCAAAGTCTGTCTTTATAGTTATGTTCAGGTTTCAGAGTAATTCATTTTTCAAGCAAAGTACATCCCCAAGTGTGGAATATCCTAGCCAACATCTAAGCTATTTTAGATCTGAAAGATAGAAAAAAATGTAACTTAAAAGAAAGCAAACTGATGCCCTGTTACTTCATGGCTGTTTTGCAACAAATAGCTTCAACTACCTTGAGAAAAGATTAGAAAACACATACACAGCATCTTACACATAACAGAACCCAGCAGCTTACACATAACGGAGCTCAGCAGCAGCTTACACATAATGGAGCCCAGCATCTTACACATAATGGAGCCCAGCAGCAGCAGCATACACATAACGGAGCCCAGCAGCTTACACATAACAGAGCCCAGCAGCAGCAGCTTACACATAATGGAGCCCAGCAATTTACACATAATGGAGTTCAGCAGCAGCTTGCACATAATGGAGCCCAGCAGCTTACACATAATGGAGCCCAGCAGCTTACACATAATGGAGCCCAGCAGCTTACACATAACAGAGCCCAGCAGCAGCAGCTTACACCTAATGGAGCCCAGCAGCTTACACATATTGGAGCCCAGCAGCTTACACATAATGGAGCCTAGAAGCAGCAGTTTACACATAATGGAGCCCAGCAGCAGCAGTATAAACATAACGGAGCCCGGCAGCAGTTTCACAAACATAAATAAATAAATGGCAGTGCTTACTGTGTGACTCTGGCAGGAAGTTTCCTTACTGTGGGTGGCTCTCTGACAGCAATCCTTCCCATGCACGTTTGTGTTTAAAATTCATGCGATGCACGCATGGGTCCTAGCAGCTGTAAATGTGGAGGGGCGCTCCCTCCCCCTCGCTCTATTGTTCCGGTGCCTATGAATAAGTTATGTAGTGCATGGCATTTTTCTGAAATGAGTTTGTGTGCTGTAGTTAGTTGTGAATATGTCAGGTGTTGTGTATTTCAAGCCAGTTTAATTGCTTTAAGCTATGACAATTGAGGGTCCTATGAGGGAGATTGGTGGCAAATTTAGCTACTTTTTTGTAGCAGGAGGCAGGTTTTTTTTCTTTGAGTATTGTTTAAGCATGTTAGGATAGGAACAGCATATAAAAGAGTCGGTAACAAGATGGTGGTGGCTAGAATTTTTCTTGCAGTGTTTTTAAGAAATCAGTTGATCCTGTAAGTGGAACCTATTTTCTGGTCAGTAGCTTTAATGGTATGCAGTATATGCTGGTCATATTTGAGATTGTCATCTATTATAATGCAAGGAGTTTATTGTGAGTTACAGTTTCAATGACAGTATTATTTCCTGACTATGCTAAAAGAATACTTTTGATTTTTGGCAACTTTTTGAGGTAATAAGCATTAACTTACTTTTCTTGGGGTTGAGTAAGATGTTTGATTCTTTGAGCCAGTTTTCTACAGAGAAGAAAGAAATTTGGGTAATGTCTTGGAGATAATTTAATGTTGAGGTTGCACATATTAATGTTGAGTCATCTGCATACTGAACTAAACTAGCATGGTGAGTGGAGGTGTGGAGGTCATTTATAAGTATATTAAATAGCAGAGGACCCAGGGATAGCCCTGAGGGGCACCTTTAGTAACTGGTTGAAAGGATGAGTAGGTTTGTTGCTATTTAAATGCTTATTGCCTTCAAGATAGGTAACTAACAAACCACAATAAGGAGTACTGTGAAATTCCTATTGAGGTGAGTCAAACGAACAGTTGCTGATGTGAGTCAGTATCATATGCCTTTGACAAGTTTAAGAACATGGTGGACACAAGCAGACCATCATTTCTATGTTGGTTTATTATACTGGTAAAATGTAGTAGAGCAGTAGTGGTGCTGTGCTGGGCCTAAAGCCATGTTGTGTTTCTGAGAACAGGTTATTTGGAGTTAGATATTGCATCAGCTGCATATGGATGCACTTCTCTAATATTCTGAAGAGAGGGAGAGAATCTTTATTTGTCTGTAGTTATTGAACTCTGTATATATGCCACCTTTGTGCAATGGTATGATGTAGGATTTTTTCCACAGCGATGGGCTATATCTTTCTGCTATGGATTTATTACTTAGTATGTATACTGGGAAGAGTATGACTTCTGTGGCTATTTTTAGGTAGTCTGATGGTAGTTCTTCTACAGCTATGGAAGCAGTTTTTAGTTTAAGGATCAACTTCCTTATGAGTGAGGTAGGTACTGGACTAAAACTGAAGAGCTGTTGGTGGTTTTGATTGGACAGGGTAGAGAGAGAGAGAGAGAGAGAGAGAGAGAGAGAGAGGGAGTAGATGTATTAGTGTTAAAGAGAGATAATACTGATTATATAATGTAGGAATTAAATGTGTAGGAATAGAATCTGTTGTATTGTTTGTTTTTGGGGAGGGATTGGTGGCCTTGCCGGGGTGGAGTTATTTAGTGATGACCAAAAAGTTTTGGGTTGTTTTTATGTTTGTCTTGTAGGTTGGTATATTATCTTTGCTTAGCCTGTTTGAAATGGATTCTTGCAAGGTTTCTAAGATATCTAAATTGCTGGAAGGAATTTTGAGTTCTATTTTAATGCTAATTTTTCCAGGCTTTATTCCTTTCCGTCATGATTTTTTTGTTTCTTTTGTTAGCTATGGTGCGGGGTTGAACTTTACTCTTTTATTACGTACTGGTGATAGACTATTTAAGGTCTGTAAGAATATGTCATTAAAGTGTACTACAGCAGTATCTAGTGGCATTGTTCTAAGTATATTCCAGTTATATTGTTTGTTTCATTGAACATATCTTTGCTGAAACTGGTTGCATTTCATATCTGATTATAGATAATATGTTTATCTAGGTTATGGTGAGTTCTAATAGCATATGTATGTGGTCACTTATGCTATCTGAGAGGCAGCCTGCTTTTGTCAGTTTGTCGGGTTTGTTTGTAAGAATTCAATCTAATGCTGAGTGCTTCCCTGAGGTTTTATTGATTCTAGTAAGTATACGTATTAATTGTCTGAAGTTGAACAAGTGTATGGATTCAGTGGGTATAGTGGAATTTATGAGATGCCAGTCTATATTTAAGTGTCTGAGTATTATAATTTCATAGTTAGTTTGTTGGGATATCCACTACATGATGCTTTCAGAAGTATTAGTGTTATTCCCTGGTAATAAATTGCTGGTAAACATATACTTTTTCTACTGCTGATTTTTTAGGAATGTTATTAGAAGTTCAGCATTGTTAAATGTGGGGTTTTCCTGTGGAAGTCAGATGATGGTTAGGGAATTTTTATAGATGATTGCCCTACCACCTTCACACTTGTTTTGCCTATCATGCCTGAGGCCTGAGTATATTGTATTGGGGGGGAGGGGTGATCCCATTACCCTTTATTTTTTATAACCAGGTTTCTGTAGCTATGGCTACATCCGGAGTGTATGTGGCAAGGCAGGCATGTATGTCATGGATTTTATATTTAGTAGGGTGAGTTTGAGTTCTGTATTTTGCTGAAATATATTAGGTGACAGGTTTATTTTGGGGTTGGAGGTGATAGTTTTATGAACAGTGGGACCTGCAATGGGGTG